>NW_009731180.1:24662-25819 GCF_000703405.1 Apaloderma vittatum | reverse complement strand
CAGGATAAGGAGGGAACCCTGCTCTCGTAAACAGTAAAATGTCCCAGGCATTGTCATTTTGTTACCTGATGCCTTCAGGTCAGGGCTGTGAGAGCTAGAACAATAGCCACATCTGTACTTTTGCTTAAGCATTCATCTGAAAGGGAGAAATGCTCACCGACACAGGCCGCAGAGGTCAGCCTTGAGAGAAGGAGCTTTGGGAGTTGCCCCTCTGCTTTCCTGTTGTATTCAGATCACCCAAACCTAAGCAGCATCTTAGGCACCTGGAGCATCAGCAGCGACCTTTAGACACGTTCCTTCTGCTGCCAGTTGCTTTCCCATCAGTACGCACCCTGCATATAGATGGCCAAGCTGAGCATCCCAACTTTCTCCTCACCCTGTTCAGGTAATAAAAATAATTGTATCATTCTGTGATGAAAACTAACATGCTCATGGATGAAAATAGGATCTGAGCAGGAAAAATGTGGTCTTGTACTCTGCATAGAGGCAGTGCCCATCGATACATTTACTTTGCAGACGTGTGATGGTGATGGTGTTAGTCTGCACCTCTCAGAAGAAAGCAGCATTTCGCAGCTGACAGCAGCAAGGCCGGTGAGGAATGCTCTATTATAAACATGCTGTGTACTTCCACCTTGTAATTGGGATCTGCTGCTGAGCTCCCTTCTGTGGAAGCATGTTTCTAAAGCATTTCTTATCGCGATTAATAGGAGTCTGCCAAAGCGTGCCTCCCTTTCCCATTCTGCAAAACACTCTGACAGGAGTTACCATTTTTGCCAGCTGATGCCATTTGTAACAACCCCTGTGCTACAAAAGTGTATTCATCCCATAAATTCCCGATAAACTAAATATAGCTGAGGACAGAAATTGAAAGTCTTCTTACTGAACAGAGAGTTTTGTGGTTTTTTTTAATAAAAGAGCTTTCTGAAAATAAAACCTGACATGATGCAGCCTCAAGAAGAGAAAGCAAATATTTATCAGCAAGTGGGGAATGTGAAGGGAGAGAGGCAACTGGTGGTTACTCAGACTGGGCTGGACAGGGAGTCATTCATGTCACTAGAATCAACACAAACCAGCAAAGAGGGTTCCTCTCTTGTCCTCTTTCCTTGTAAGTCCCGTTTCTTCAGGAGGATCCTTATCCTTTGAAATGCTTTAAAAGG
>NW_009731180.1:0-24631 GCF_000703405.1 Apaloderma vittatum | reverse complement strand
GAAGCCAGAAGAAAAGCGGGGGGGGGGGGGGGGGGGACGACAGGGGGAAGGCAACCGAGAGAAAAACCATAGGTGGAAACCCACTGAGAGGAGAATGTTGACTAGATAAATAATATCATATTAAGCAGAATTCAAAAGCCAGACCTGCCATGCTCTGCTACCAGAGAGTGAATAATTACGGGAGGGGTTAGGAGGTGAAAGCTTGTCTCTTGTAGAGGAAGAGGAGAGGATAATAAGCTTAGCACACTCGAAAAGGCAGCCAAGGAAATCTGACCCCTTATCACACAGTTATCTGTAGAGCAGTAGATGAGATTAGGCCCATAATGGGATTGGTGCCACATGAAGCTTTGCATTTCTGACGTTGCAAGGAGGTTACTGACACCAATCCCTGCTAATTTATTGAATTGCCGCAATAAAAATGCCTCCCCTACTGAAAATAGCAGAGAGTAACTGAATAAATCTCCTGAGTAAAAGGGAATTCATTGCCTGAAGGATTTGCAGGGCACCGCAGTTATTGAGTTAGCAGATTCAGAGCCGCCAGCTGCCCTCGGGAGGGCTTGAACTGAACCGTGATGCTTTCCCCGGCCGTCCCATCTCTCCTCAGCCCTGCAGGCAGCTGGGCTCAGACTCAGCATTTCAAAAGGAAGGGAAGTGACTTGTTCACAGGTTGGGGGATTGCCTTCATGGTTTTGCCAAGCTAGTGCAGCATTCGGGATAGAAGCAGGTTCCTGTGCTCCCCCCTGTTTCCTGGGACCATGGTGCCCGTAAGGCTAGCTCTAGTCTCGATGTGGCCACAATGGCTGGGATTACCTTAACTTGTCCTTCTTCCTCCCCATCTGCTCCTGGCAGAGCTACCCTGGCACCCTGGAGGGACCACAGGCAGCAGAGGGTCCTCAAGGCTGGGAAGCAGGTTCTCTGATGGTGTGAGGGATCAATAGCAGGGTGGGCTGCCCCCACGTTTTTGGTGACACTTCCCCTCCTTTGACCTTTGAAGGTCCTTTATGGACCTTTTTTTCCCTTGGAATGAGCTTTGGGATGGTTGATTTTTCTCCCAACAGTTTGTGAGCTTCTCAACATCTGCATGGCCCAAACCCATTAGTAACCTGGGAACTCATGACAGCTATTGACAGAAAATACTGTTTATGCAGAGGCTACTGATAAAGCACAGATGGAAATGGGTAGAAGTTGGCTATAAACAATTACTGCGTGAAAATCATGTGATTACAGTAGCATTCAAGAGTGAGTCAACTAAAATAAGACTAGCTAAAGATGAAGAAACTTGCAGATAATGCTGTGGGAATTGTTTCTCAGGGAACAGCAGATTTACAACCCTTTTCCATCCTAAAAAGGCTGAGTTCTTTGAATCCTTCCAGACACAAAAGATGGGATGGAAAAAAAACCCACACGTTTTTTCAATATTTTTAAAATCAGAGGGTCTCTTTAGGGGCTAAAACTAAAGTGGTCAGATTTTAATTTTTTAATATTATTTGTTTTCAAAGTTGACCTGTCCTTTGAAAAACATAAACCGAATCATAGGTTTGAAAGTGTAAAATTATCCAAAAGTGAAACAAAACAAAAAGTTTGGATTGATTCACAGTAATATTTTTTTTTCATTTCAGAAGGAAAAAAAATGTTTTGAATCAGTGTAGGCTAACATTTTTATTAGATTTTTCTATTCGTGCATCAGTCAAAAAAAGTCCTCTTTTTTCATCTATGCTAATTAAGAAGATTTTTGGCAGGAGCTAGACTTACCCTTGCTGATGATTTTCTTGTTCACATTGCCAGGAAGATGAATGGACAAATGGATAAATGAAGCAGCCGTTCTCACAGGAATGATGCTGCAGGCACACAGAGCTCAGATCTTAGCTCCCATAGC
The DNA here is from genome assembly GCF_000703405.1 of Apaloderma vittatum. NCBI lineage: Eukaryota > Metazoa > Chordata > Aves > Trogoniformes > Trogonidae > Apaloderma > Apaloderma vittatum. The sequence goes on along the minus strand of NW_009731180.1, from coordinate 22,755 downwards.
AGCCTTCAGGTTCGAGTCTTTCTTCTGTAGCATGAAACTTGTTTTAAATGCCCCAAATACAGTGCTGACATGGAATAATTTAGAGATGGAGTGAAGGAGGGGTACAAACACAGAGGGAGTGAGGCACTGAGTCATGTTCCTCAGCCAAATGATAAGTCTGGAGAGCAGAAGGTGGAGTGTGTAATACAGAGTGAATCCTGTAGGACACAGGTGCTCTTTTTCTCTTGGAAACACTCGATATTTTACACTGAAGATATCTCAGAAGAGTACTTGACCCCCAGTGTCAGCTCTTTGAAGATGCAGTCTTCCCTGACACCAGTAACCACCAGCATGAACTCTTATGAAACTCTTACTCATGCCCTTCTTAGTAACAGGGCTTTTCAAAATAACCTCAAACACAAACATTTAACCAGAAGAGGGTTCTACTCTGCAAAATAATCTTGCAGCCAAATGTAAACTTAACTCTCAGCCTAAGCACCAGCAAGCCCTCCGGTAGCACTGGTTTAGTATCATATTCTCTCCTGCAAGAGGCAAGACCAAGGAGAAGGACTTAGCTGAGGACTTGGGCTCCAAGAAACCAGCCAGGCTGCAATCTCCTTGCTCCCAGAGTCAGCATCTCACTTTGGAACAAGAGTGAGGAACAAGTCTGGAACGAGAGTGAAAGGTTACCTTTTTGATGTACTTGCTTCTTGCAGTTTTTTCCCGTGCGTATAAAAGATGACGCACTAGTTAAAAAGCAATGAAGAAGGCAGCCCTCCCTTCTCCCCTCCCCTCCTCTCACATAGTCCCCTCCATTTCTTCCTAGTCATTTAATTGGAAAGCATATTTGCTTGTGACGCACTCCAGATATCATGTTCCCTCCTGATTGTTTCCACTTTGTTTGTCTATATATTAATTCTTACAGCTCACTGCCTGTTTCTGCAAAGAAGGTCTCTGCTTGAGAAGACAACCCCTCTGCCAGCCACCCATGTCATGTATCGTGTGATGCCACCTGGCTTTCTCACCACATGGTAAAAGAACACCTTGTTTAGGGTAATGGGTTAGGTTTCTACGCCAGTGTGGAGGCAGTCACAAGGCTTCACGGAAGGGATGACAGACACGTCTGTAATAGGAAAACAGGATGTCTGTTATTCCTGGTGGTAATAGATCTCTGCAGCCCCAGAAAGAAGGATTCCAGAACCAGGACATCTTGTCCCTCTTCCTAGACAGGCAAGTGATAGCCTTTATGGTGTGTCTGGTAAATGGTCTGGGGAACTCCTCAGCCCTGGAAAAGTGAGGAGCAGTAAGTAGCAAGGCAACATCATTCCTCTGCAGCAAGAAGGATGGCTCCAGGGTCCTGAGGAGGCAAATGGAGGAAACATCCCATCCCTGCCCTCAGGTAGCTCCATCTCAGGGTGAGAAGTTCTCCTTTAAGCATCAGTGCTCCTGATCTGTTATAAACATGCTCTCAAAGCCTGGAGCTGGCCCTCATCTTGCAGTGACTGACAGCCTTATCTGGATCAAGTATGGCTCAGAGATTTATCTCTTTGCTTTATCTGGAGTTTGCTCTGGTTCATCAGTGCCTGTGTTTTTCTTTCATCTTATTTATCAGCCTTCCTGTGTCAGGCACACCTCAGTTTTTCCCTTCCTTAGCACACAGGCCCTAACACACACACACATGCTCACACACAGACTGTGGTGGTCCCGAGGCGCCCTGGACTCTGGGGTCCCAGGCTGCAATCCTGGCCATGTTTGCCTGCAGATCATCCCTGGGTGGGATTTGGCCAGTACTACCTCCATGATCCTTTGCAAGCTTGGAGAAAGGACACCGAACGTGCGAGCCAGCACGTACAGAAGATGGACCATTGCCCTGCAGCCTTCAGGGTGCTGCACACACGCAGAGCACCCCTGTGCATCTTCGGGTTGGCTTCCTCATCTAGAAGGAGCTACTGGCCCTCTGCTCGACTCCAGCAGGCTGCCTGGGCTGAAGTCATTCTGCAGCTCTCCGAAGGCTGGATGGAGAGCTGAGCTGAGTTATTCCCTCCTCATCTGCAGCGTCCAAAATCTGAAAAGTTAATGGTCATGTGGCGTGCTCTGCAGTCCCCTCCCCGCTCCCTCAGAAGGACGTCTGAGCTGCAGTGCCTGTGGATGGTGCAGCCGAAAGCCAATGCTCAGCCCTGTGACACTTGTGCACATCAGCCTGAGCAAAACTCAAACTTCCCCCACGCTGGTGCCCGAAGGATGCAGCAGTGCAGCGCTATCCAGAATGGCACGTGCATTTAGAGAGCACCACCCTGCGCGTCCATGGCAGAGCCTGGTGGTCCGGGAAAGCAGCGAAGTCTCCGGGGTGCTTGATTTCAGTGAATGGTGGCCACTAAGGTGTGGATGTGACAGCTCAGCAGAGGAGGCCACGGGCTCCCCACGAGCAGCGGGCAGGTAGCAGGAGAGCATCCATGCGACTGCACGTCCCCGCAATCACGTTCTGGCTGTGGCCACCACGGCTTTGGCTGGAAAAAAGGGAACAAAACATGCCAGAGAGACAAGAAGGACGTGACCGCCAAACACGCACACCCCATCCCTCTTCATCGAAAAGACTAGAGTGAACAGAAACATGGAGCGCTTTGGAGCCAGGAAAAGACATCTTCTTTTTCTGGCTTTGGACTGGGGGGAAATTTTTATTTTGCAGATGGTGAGAGAAGAAACTTCTTCTGCCAATCCCCTGCTGGGTGAACAGATGCATGATGTACGGCCCCGTAAGCGGAGCAAAGCTGTAGCCCTCCGCTGAAGAGGTTTTTGTTCTGCTTGTTCAGACTGCTCGTACCAGGTCCCAAACAATTACAGAGATAGAGCACTTTGTCAAGGCATCATCTCAATGAGTCTGGGAGCACTTCAGAAGCTCCTCTGTGGCTTCTGAGAAAGGAACAGAATGAGCTGATTGACTTTCAGATGTTTCTACATTGGGAAAAAAGAAAGAGTGCGTTGTTTTTAAATGCTTGAAATTACCATTCTGCTCTGTAAGGCTGCAGTTCCCACCAAGCTGGGGAGAGGCAATGACAGCCACCTGCTTCACGGGGAGAAAAGAAGAGGACGATTGCTGTGCGGAGGAGTCTCCACTGCACTTGATAGCTCTTGCCCTATGTTTGGGGTCTGTACTGTCCTGTCAGTTCACGGGGACAGCAGAGACATTAGCACCTCTTGCCCCACTTGTCTTTGTCTGCATCTCCTCTTTGCAGGCTGGTCCTTCACCTCAGCACGTTCCTTTGTGTGTACCTGAGGCTGCTCCTGTATCCCAGCCTGCTGTCACTGAGTAACACCAGCCTTTTTCTGAAGAGAGGGGCTGGGGCGATGCCTCGCCCTGTGCTGTGAACAGAATAACTCTCATCAATCTGCTTTAGCTTGCTGTGAGTCATCTGACATACTTGTGACTGAAATAAAATTTAGTGGTATTTTCTTTTCAAAGGGAAAAATCAGTGGATGGAGTCAACATTTCAAACCCATCTTCCCATGGGCAGCCCAGCAATGCCCTTCAGTGCAAGTGGATGTTGCCACTCCTGCCGCATGGCTTTGATGACGGCTGTAATAGGGCCAGCAAGGTGTTTTTTTCCCTTCCCAGTACATTCCACCTCTTTCTTCAAGCTTTCATAAAGATAGTTTCTGGGTTGCTAGACCAAAACCACTCGGTGCTTCTCCAGGCTGTTCCAATATATAGATGTGTACCCAAGTGGGTGCACAGATGCACACACAAACATGAAATATACCTATATAAAACATATTCCTTTAGATACACAAATTAAAACTCTCTTAAATGTTTTTGGGGGTTGGGGTTTTTTTCCAGTTTTTTTCACTGGCCAGTAAACAAGGCAAATAAAATATTCTGCATCCAGAGTTTCCTTATGCAGCAGACAGAGAGACAAAGTCAGTCCCTCCTGCTTTTAAACAGAATGTCTTCAGCTAATAAACAGGAAGAAACCTCTTCTGCTCAGCAGAGCCCTTCCCCGGTGAATGTCTCCCCTGGACCTGCTCTGTTAAGCCCTTGGGAACTTGGAAACATTTCAGGTGTAAAAATAGCGCCTGCAAAGTCAGCAGCCAAGTCCTGCTCCTGCCCAAGTTGTATGGCGGGATTCTTTTTCGTGGTTTATTTAATTTCCCAAAGCTGTTCCAAACTCTGTGAACAGAAGAAGGGCTCTCCCTGGCCATCTCGGCATAGGAAATACTGAAGAATATTGCACCTGAGCCTGACCTCCCACTGCAGGGAGGAAAGAGCAAAACTGGATTTCCTGGGGAGTTGATCTCCTATTCCCATTGCTAAAACATCTTAGAGGCTCCTCTCTCTCAGGATTCCCAGCTCAAAACCTGAGGTTTAGTAATGTTTCCAGTACCCCCTTCAGAACCTTTCCCACAAAAAAAGTTCCTGTTTGCGTAAACTGGCATTTTTTGGCAAAAAAAAAAAAAAAAAAAAAAGAAAGCTATCTCTGAAGAAGAATTTCAGAAAAGTCTCCATTGTCTCAGCCGCTAATAGCCTGTACAAGTTGAAAGCCCTGAGGATATCTGATTGTGTTATGTTCCTGGCATCACTTGCAAATTGTTTGCCCAGCAATGCCTCCAACAGATCAGGGACAATTTTGGCTACTGCAGTAGAGGAAAACAATAGCAGAGTGTGTCCTCTTCTGCTGCTTCTGAGTTGTTCAATTAGAAAATAATGAAGAGAGAATTGTTTTTCTTTGGCTATGCAGTGTAAGTAATTGGTGAATAAATAAGCCCAAAGGCCAATGGATGAAGTATTTATTGATTTTTGCAGTGTTTATTTCTGAGTTAATCTGCAACCCATATAAACAGGGAAAGAAATCACTGAAAAATATAAATATGTTTTATATTGTATATATTATGAAAACAGTTTCAGTAAAAATATTATTGCCTCTTTCTATGGAGTGTTCACTGAGTTTCACTGTTTTCACTTCTGACAAGGTAATTTGATCAAATCTTAGCTGTTGCAAGGCAGACCCACACGAATTTTGTAATTTGCTTTAAAGCACACAGATGCCATTTTGCAAAGCTAAAATTAAGGAGATGCAGAGATGTAACAAATGCATTATCTCAGCTCCCTCTGAGACCACCTGATAGTCCTTTCTATCCGTGTATAGATGTCGAGATGGGATTCCTGAATGTACAGCAAGATCACAATGCTCCTTCTCAAATTTTCGGTAATGCAAAGGTGACAAGGCTTAATACAGGAGACTGCTATGCTCTGACAACTCCATCCGACTGCACCATCTGCCAAAGGTCCCCAGCTAATTAGCTATTGATCTAAACTTTTGGGGGTTTGATTAGAACCCGGTAGGTGTCACATTATTTTTAATAGGGTTTCACATTATTGTTAATAGGGTTTTAGCATACAGCAGAGAGAGAATTGGCTGTGAAGACAAAATGGTGAAGACAAAATGTCAAAAATTATCTTTTCTCAAGAAGCAGGGCAATATTTGCAAGGCAGGCTGCGAGTGCAGGCGTGCTATCTCAGTGGTGTTTGCCATAAGCACTGAGAGGTTCCGACACTTTGCAGGATCCCCAAAACACTGCAGGTCCCTGATTCCTGGTGTTAAAAGTTTTTGCACCAAATATGCTTTAAGGCCTTTTACTGCCTTTAAGCTAGCCAGCAGCTCGGTAGATGGGTCCTGTGAGTACAAGCATTGCAGAGCAGCAGAGAGGAGAAGATCTCAGCAAGCATCTACCCCGCTGAGGCTGCGTGTGCCAGTTCTTCTCTGGCACGGAGCAGGAATACAAATGGGGAAGAGAGACACCAAACATCTGATCACCAAGGGGAACAGACTGGCCCCAGCACAAGGCATTTTGAGCAGTTCCTTCAGCCTGTTTCCCGGTCTGAATAATTAAAGCTCCCTGATGGTTTGAAAGAAGGAACATGCCGTATGGTGAGCTGCCGTTCCCATGTCAACAACCCAAAAGCATCAGAAAGGACACTTCCTCTCCTCTCATCTCCAGGTCACACTTCTTAGCACTTCTTTGCTAAGCACTGTTGTTGGTGAACACACAGGGTTGTGTGCTCCTGCCGAATAGAAATCAGCCAGCACTTCTGAAGCAGATTCCAAGTGAGAGATGCTGGAATCAATTTATACAGAAAGACAGGTTTAAATAAGCACAGCTGAGGTGGCACAATACATCTAGCTTCCTGTCAGAGCCTTATCTAAGTTAGCCTTTCTATTTTTGTTTCTTTGCTGTAGTATGTTTTCTTTCTTTGTATTGCACTTTCTGGTAGCAGTTCTCTAGCTTCAACTCCAGCTCTCTTCCTAAAGGTTCCTTAGCACACCGAGAGATGACACCCTCATTGCCACAGCTGAGTGGTTGACAGCAATCAGTCTTCTTTAGATCCAAAAAAACCCATGCGGTGAGGATGAAATTCAAAGCCCTGTGCCTTGGACACTCGCCTGCATAAAAGGAGACAGTGGGGAGTTTTGGTGCTTTAGCTCTTCTCTGACACAAGGGCTGAGACAGGCAGCACCACAGCGTGCTTCAGAGAATTAGACATGGTCTGTCCTTACAGGAGCTTTCCAAAGAGCCCCATGAAGATTTTCTGTGCTAAGCCCTGCCATGCTGATGTTCTGGGTCCAAGGCTGCTGGAAAGCTTCCTGATCTTTCTGCCACTAAAAAAAGCCCATTATGTGAAGAGCTGTAGGCCAGAGTGGAGGGAAATTTATTTCCCTGCCATTCTCTGCTGCTTCTTTCCTGGTTGTGCTCAGCCCTGCCTGCCCACGCTTCGGCTGGCAGCAGTGCCAGGTTTACATTGCGTTGGCATAGTGCCCTCCTAGAGGAGTTCTGGTCTCACAAGGGCTTCTTACTGATGTAACAATAATAATAATAGCTCATCTTGTTACCCTGATATCTTAGTATACACAGCATGCTTTGAAAGTTCATAGTCCAGCGATGCTATTAAAACCCCAGCCAGTCTAATTGTAGTATTAATTCTCAGCTGAAATAGCACATCGTCAACATCACTGGGAAAGTACACAGAAAAACGCTGCCTGCTTGTTGAACTCCTTGGGTGCTCTGGGTATACAGAGGCCATTTACATTCAGGTAGGCAGAAGGCTGGTTTATGAAATTTTATGCTTCCTTTTTATCTGGGCATGACAGCTGAGCCCCAGCACACACCACTGTTTTCAGTGTTACAGTGGCAAGAATAGTAAATAAGAAGGTGCTGGCAGAGACTCAGCACTTAAAATCTGGGGCTCTTGATGATGAGTGTCTTGAATCAGAAGAGTTGCAGCAATGGATTTACTTCAGAAGTTTAAAACAGGGATATTTAAAGTCCTGGAGGCGGAGACAACCATGCCTCCTCTCAGATCACTTCACGGTCTGAGTACAGGGTGAGTGCACATTATTAACACCGAGCTTCAGATCCCACCTTTGCACAGTTCAGTTCAGCCCACCCCAACCCCACAGGCTGCAAGAAGGGGCGGCAGGTGTTTAATTAGTCATTTGAATTTGGAAAACCTAAATCCATATGAAGCTTAGGTCCCGCATGAGGAAGGAGCCCAGCCTCCTCCCAGCCCAGTGGCTATGACTTTGAGTACGACTTTTGAAGTGTTGCAAAATAAATGAAATCTGCAGGGCCCTCTCCCGGTTTGGAATGGGGCTTGGCAGAGCAGAGCTCTTTGACACCCTTTTTCCAGGAGCTGCATGAAGAGCTGCCAGCAAACACCAACAGTCAGCTCATGGCTCTTTTCCCCTCCACACTTAGGGAAGAGGAATCACGCTCTGATCAAAATCCTCCTCCCACCGTGGTGGCTTCCTCCCTTCTCTGTGTTGGCCTCGTTGATTCAGTTGCACTCGCGGTGTATGCCGCATGTGGCTGGAAGGATACTGTTGGCCATGGCAGACTTGTAGCACGTCGCACTTTCCTGGTGCTTTGTGCTTGTTCTGCTACTCCGCAGCTGGGAAGCAGTGGAAATTTGTTGTGGCATATTGCTTATGTCCTTGTGAACGTAGCAGAATCCTTTGTCTAGACTGTCCCAAAAAAATCCCATTCCACTTTAGCCTTATTGTTTAGGCCAAAAAGGAGAAAGTGGATGATTTTAACAGTGGTAAACACTGGGGTTGTCTTCATTGCCTGCAAGGAGCATCCCCAAGGCTATTCCCACTCCTGGCCATGCTGCTATGGCCAGAGAAGTCCTTCTCAGGCAGTAGATGAGAAGCAGTGGACATGGCAGGAGCATGAGAGAGATCACATCATTCTTCAGGCTACTCAGCAAACCTCACTTGCAAAATGAGGTGAATGCAATTTGTTGTCTGAAACAGTATTTTGCTGAGGGTGAACCACTGCCTGGCCTCCAGAGGCACACGAGGAGTGAATCTCTCTAGTGTTCGTTCATTATTCCTGTTTAAATCAACGTGTTTTACCATAGCAACTACCAAAGAAGGAATCAACAGTTTTTGAGCAAACAAACACTTATTAAAGCACCCTTCTGAAATATTTATACTTTGTTCCCAAAAGCCCTCTAAGTGCATTGACAGAGCGGAGCAGCACAGCGCTGCGTGGCACCAGGAGTGTCAGGAGAGCTTTTTCTCCGCTGCCTGGCAAAGTGGAAAAAACATTCTTCAGTGGTCTGTTTATCAGCCCAGGAGTTCAACCTTCTCCACACAATGTGACTGAGAAACTGGGAGATGGAAGTGACTCCATCAGAGAGCAGGATAGCCTCAGTCCTTCCTTCGGTCTCAGGTCAGTCTTGAAGAGTGGCTCCAAATTACAAATTGTCTGTTTTTCAAATTCCCTGAAGAATTCGCTCTGAAATCTAATGAAGCAGTTTTTGTCAAAATTAATTCTGTGATGATGTTTATAATGAATTAAAGGAGATAAGAAATGCAAGAGGAGTTTGTGGCATGGAAACTGCAAGGTGTTCAAGAAAGGGAATGCAAACAGGCAGAAAAACAGAAAAGAGACGTAAGGAGATCAAGGATGTCATGACATAAACACTTCCTTCAGCAGTGAAGGCAGCTGTAGAGGTACTTGTTCACCTTTCCCCTTTGTCCACTTCACTGTCGCCTCAAGGCTTCAGATGAAACGTGAAGGCTGAGAGCACTGAAAATGTCTGGGATGGGGAGCACCCTCCTGTAAACAGGACTGAGGAATGGAGATGGGGAGCATGGAGGGAGGGAAGGAGCTTTTAAATGGATTTTACTGCTGTCTAACAGCAATCTGAGAGAAGTGCGCTACAGAGAGCAATTTCTATCTCTCATCATTCATAGTTCATCATCCAGGAGCTGCAGAATAGCCCTGAGGTCTCTTGTTGTCTAAGAAAACCAAACACTGATCATTTTACGGGTGTCTGCTCTTCTGGTGTGTGTTTCCCTTCCTCAGGAAGCAAATCAGACAGCCTGTTCTTGAAAATAGGCTCCCCGAAACCTCACTGTTTCAGACTGGTATTTAACGTGTCCCATGTTTGTCATCTTGTGCCAAGTGTTGCTTCCTTGACGATGATGGAGCTGTTCAAAGCTAGGGCCATAAAAGAGAATGAAATAGCTTTACTGAAGAGAAGCTGTTTATGATTGCACTTTCCTGGAGTTGTTGGCCAACTCTTATGAGTAAATATTGTTTTACAAGTGAAAAACTCACATGGGCCTGCTGTTATTGCTATTTTGATTTTTTTCCTGGGGTGAGTTTTCTGCATAAATCAAGTTAGCAAGAAAATTGTGTACCATTACACTGTCAGAAAGGTTTAAAGTGCTTGAGGTGTTTAAACTGAACTGTGGGTCTTGTCAGAAATGCCAAAAACTGTGACAAGATAAAGCTGTACCAGCTGTCCTCTGCTGAAGTTCATCCATTTGCAGCCTCCAGGACCACCACAAGCTGGAGCTGGAGATGGCCATGCAAGAATATTAGTGCACATTTTTTACATTATCTTATTTGGTAGTTGGTAGATCTGTGGAGTGTTGGATATGGAGGAAAATGTGTCCATTTCCCCCAATATTCTCCTTTGGAAAGAAGCAACACAGTTAAACTGTTAAGAAGCATGTGCCAGAGCACTCCAGCAGAAGGGGCTGCTGCAAGCAGGAGTGGGCATTGCTCACAGACACAGCCAGGGCATGGGCACAACTGACCAAGCAAACATCTTGGAGGACGTCAGCCTTGCTGGTGGGATCTGCGTCAGTCCAGGCAGGCAGACTGGAAAGCTGCAGAGAGGATGAGTGTTCCCCCTGTGCAAAAATAATATACGCATGGCCAAAGTATGTCAAACATCGTCTACCATGGGAAGCAAGGGAATAAAATGCAATGTAAGCAAAGGAACCAAAATCAGGCCATACTTTGATATACATTTGATTTGGCACTGCCAGCAGTCTTAGAGCGTTCTTCATGCTGGATTCATTCACTTGCAGGCACCCTCCAGTGATGCTGCAGGCATGAGTATCCATGTACCCATGGAAAGAATCGCAGTGAGGTCTCCCCATGTGGAGATTTCCAGTCAGTCAGTCCAGCTGGCTGTTTACTTTTCCTTCCTGCTGGGTTACCTGGGCCCCTTCGCGGACGCAGAGCAGAGCGGGTGGCTCAGTAGATGCAGCGAAGGGCCGGGCTGTGGGGACAGGCTTGCTGCTTTCCACAGATGCTGTGCCAGCTTAAATGCAGCATCAATATACAGAGCTCGTTTTGCTCTTAGGGTGCATCTCTCCTCCACAGCTCATTTGCTGTGCATAGATACATAAGCAGGATTTATCTTCCGAGCAGGATGTCATGGGATATGCGAGTTAACTCTGGCCGTATAAATGTAGCTATATAGCCTCTTGGACAACCAAATTTCTTTAGAATGAGTTTGCTAATCTCCATCTTGGATTGCAGTGCGCTCTGAAGACACATGCAGGGCAGATGGACAATGTGGCTACGAGGCAGGATTCCCTTAAGATTTACCTCAATGTGATAGAAGGTCTCAGTCTTCTCAATCCCCACTGCTACAAAACAGCAGAAAAGGGTTTGGAATCTCTACTCCTAAAATTACTTGAAATCTCTCATTTTGCACACCTAAGAGCTCTCCTATTCAGCTATGAATTGGATGCTTACAGTGCAGGAGATGAGTCAAGCGAGAAAATGTGTCAAGTGCATGGTCCACCAAGTACTTGCCTTCCAGTATCATTTTTCCCTATACTGGGAGCCAGTGCCTGCATGGAAAGGAGTCACCAAGCTCTATTTGACTGCAGCAAAGCAGAGATTTTTGAGTCAAGCTTCAGGAAAGAAAGGCAATCACTGAACCAGTTCAGCCACCCAGAGTCTATACAAAAAAAAAAACACGTTAAAAAGGATATGCTCCTGTCAGGGGAGATCTTCAAGAGGTGAAGTACTGTCATAGAGCATAGATGGGCTGAACCTGCTCTGAGATAATAGACCACATTTTTTGCAGTTTGTTCAGGGCAGTAAAACCCCCTGAAGGGCTATTCAGTGACTGACACCAGTGAATGCAGGGAATAAATAATAGCAAACTGCAGCTTTGTGTTCTCGTGTAGGACAAACATGAAGAGGTAGAATTATGTGACCATTTAACCTAAATGATGCCCAACTGACTGTGCTAGCCCTAATTGTTTATCCAGTGATGCTATACACAAGTATTTGCCAGGCTGTTTTCGAAGAAGAAAAGAAATCTTTCCTTAAATAAAAGAGCTCCACTGTTCTTTGCAATGTTCTCTATTGTAAGCATTCATAGATTTTCTCCAATTAAGGTTATTACGAATCACCTAGACTTCCACCCAGTGCGGAAAAATGATGAGCAGGGGACACTGTTTTGCTTCATATATTTTTATTGCTTCATATTTTTCACTGCCACCTTTTCCCATTAAACAGGGCAGGCAGATGTCTAAGGAGAGGTAGCTGTCCTTCAGAAGCACAAAAAGCCCCCAACACTGATGTCCACAGTAAGTCACGCACCCCTGATGGGTCACAAAACAGGAGACAGCCCCCCAGGAGCACAGGCTCACACCACACAGGTATCACAGGTATCACACCGCACAAGGTAGGGCCAGGAGGTGGCTGAGGCGAATACATCTCTCATTTACACCCACACACAGCCCACAAGGCTCTTTCCAGCAGCTCTGCAAGGTCCAGGGAGGAGCCTTGGCCCTGCAGAGCAGCCAGGAATGCAGAGGTTGGGCTGCATCCTCCACCCATTCCCTCCATTTGTGCTGCTGATTAAGTTAAACTTAGAGCCACTGTTCTCAACCTGTACATAGCATTAAGTTTGCTCTCTCTCTTGCAGACTTTCAATGCTCATCCAGGAGTTCATTTGCCTTTCTTTCCCCATGGTATCAATCTAATAAAAGTTATTATTTTTCTCTGCCAGCTTTGTCTCACTCATACTTAGATTATCAATATTACTTACACAGACTTTACTACTAAGCATTCGTGCCTTGACTTTTTTAGTACCACCAAGTTTCTCCATGTATTTCCCAAACTTAATTTAGCACAGTTTATCCTGGCAGTGGACAAGGCTAATTCTTTATCAGGCGACTTCCAGCCATGTGCTGGCTATATACGTTCTGGCTCACTGTCAACTCAATGCCATAATGTGAGTCCCAGATTGGAGCTGGCTCACAGCTGGGTGGCTCAGATCACAGGCAAAGCAGGTTCTTCAGACCAGCCACAAAAACATGCCCTTACACGGGGCAGTTGACTCTAAATCTAAACTCAAATGCTCTTCACTTGGTTTTCCTGTTAACCCCTCTATCACAGCACTTTGCATTCACTCCAGAATGAGGTGACAAAGGGGACGCTTTGGTGGGTAGAATTTTTGCCCTTGCACAAGTTAGGCAACATTAAATTTGCTTATTTAAGAGTTGTGTTAAAAACCTTTTAAAGGGTCTTTTCCTGGCAATTTCATGTAGGATTAGAGAGCTCCCTAGACACAGAATGAAATTTAGCACCTTGAGAGCTTGAGGACAAGAAACAAGCGATGTTGAGCAGCCAATCTGCCTCATGCACGAAGAAGACAGAGTTTCCAAAGCACTTGCAAGACCCATTTCAAACATTCATCACAGGTGGAGCCAGACTTTCCAAGGAGGTACCTTCGTCCTGAGATGATGGGCATGTGCTCTAATCACACGTTCTGATTTATTTGTTCTGAATCTCATGATTTGATATGTCATTTCCATTTCACGCTACACAACAGTTGGCATTGGCTATAGTCTGGCTCACCCTAGTGGTCTGAAGCTTAATGAGATGTATGTAATTCTCTGTAATTGCTTTGGGTGATTTAAGTATTAATGCAAAGTCCTCCAGTCACTTTTGAGCAGTTAAATTAAAAGCAAACTGGATTTTGCTAACTATGGTGTGTTTCCAGGTGATAAATGCATTTTAACAAGTCTTGTAAAACCTTCTCTTTCTCCAGCACTGAATGTAATTTGGATTTTTATGATTCTTTTTAATAGTTTCTCAAATAATTTCATCAGCATAAAGTCTCCTCCTGGATGGAAAATTAATAAAAAGCTGCATTGTTGTGAAAGGTATGAGCATGATCTAATCTCACCACTCTTATTCCCAGACCTTGTAAATGTATTCCTAACAGTCTGAGAGTTAATAATTAATAAATGAAATACATTACTTGGAAATTTCAAGCTTACGCTGTGCTCTCCACCCTTGCTTGGCCAACGATAATTAGCACTTTTGTGTTGAAGTCTGATACCCCGATGCTTCTGTGGTTTGAAGTAACCAGCTGCACTATCCAAATAAAGATGTGGAGTGGCCCATGCATTCATGTCATCGTGATTGTGGCTCTGCCTTTGGCACGAGCGGGGTCTCTTGTATTTGTAAAGCTGAACTTGCATGAGTTTGCTGGGTTCAGATCTGGAAAAAATGCACTCAGATAAAGATGCATAAAGTGCCTGGTCTTTCTTGCACGCCATGACGTGGCAAAACAACAGCCTAAGGACACGAGATATCATCTGGACCATGACTGAAGCAGCAAGAGAAGAGTATCCGTATCTCCAGTGCAGCAGATGGTCTGTGCTCTGATACTCCAATTCCTTTTCTAAGTTACTGCTGCCAGAAACCCTAGAATGCGTCTGCATCCTTCTCTGGGTCATAGATGTCCTCACAAACCTGTTTGGGTGTGTAACCAATATTTCAAAAAGTTTTGTGACCCACCTTATAATTCAGTAGCCTTACAACAGTGTTCTGCAGCTCAGACAAGCAAAAACATGATCACGAAATAATCCCAGTTCATAAGATTTAGACATAATTGCTGCAAAACCACCATCTTACTTTTTCTGCAGATCTGCATGAGAGACACTGTTTATTGAAACGAGTAGGTATGGATAAAGGTTCATTATGATCAGCCAGACCATGTCTGTGCTGTGGAGACCAGGAATTCCCAGCTGCCTGCCTGGGCACTTGCGGTCTGTGTCTGGGCTCCGTTTTGTAGAGACGCTGCTTTGCTCCATCAAGGGTGTCCTCCCATCACCCGATGCTAGGCTAGAAAGGAGCTGCACATGCAGGCTAGAAAAAGGGAAGAGCACGTATGAATGTCCCTAAGTCAGCAGCACTAATGGAATTAATCCTGGAGCACTTGTGAGCCAGCCAAGGAAATTTCTAAAGCATTAGTGAGTATCTCTGAGAAGCGATGGTGGCAGGCCCCAAGGGACAGGAGAAACCAACAGTGCCCTAGCTTTAAAAAGGAGCAAAAGAGGCCTCAGGAGTTATCCACCAGCCTGTCTAACTCTGTTTCTTGGAAAGATACTGGAACAAATTATTAAATAATCAATATAAACACCTAGAAGATAATAAAATGACAAGAAAAAGCCAGCATGGATTTCTCAAGAGCAAATCACATCAAATCAATCTAATTTCCTCCTCTGACAGAATAACAGGCCTGGTGGAAAAGGGAGAAGCAGATGTGATATACCCTGACTGTAAAAAGGCTGTGTACTCAGTATTACATGACAGTCTCCTGAGCAAATTAGGGGCATGTGAGTAAAACAGGAGCATAAATAAAACCACCATAATTTGGGTGCATAAGCAGGAGAAAAAACATTTCCCGAACAGGCTATTTTGAGCAGGGACAGAGCAGCCTGATTTGTTCATCACGTCCATTAATAACTGATTTGTATGATAGCAAAGATAACATAGTTTTATAAGCTGGGAGGTATTGTAAACAATATGGAGGATTGGATCTGAATTCAAATTGATCTAGATAATGGGATGAAATCTGTAGGCTGAAACTCAGTGAGGACAAATGCAAAATACTGTGCTTAGGCAGGAAAAATCAAATATACAAATGCAAAATGAGAAATGACTAACAAAGCATTGCTGAGAGGACAATGATACCAATTACTTTACCACTTCTATCTGTGTGCAGAGTATTTCTTTTCTGATTACAATGGTTAACCTAGAATTTAATCCTGTGTACAGATGCTGTTGACATTGGCAGAGCTTGTGGAAGTTCACACTTTTTTATTCTTGGCAAAGAAAATTTCTTTTTCCAGGTTTTATTCATTAAAAAAATAGAGCTTAAGCAGAGAAAAGAGCTAATGTTGCACGTTAGAAGTGATTCTCTCCTCTTTTAAGGCAGTTTTACTCTCAGGACAGCCACAGCGTATGCAGTGTGCCAGTGTGTGCCCCTGCGCCCTCCGAGCCCCACGCTGTCCGTCCTCGAGGGATGGAGCTCGCCCTACTGATGCAGTTCAGGCCAGCATTGCGTACTGGTTATGCCAAAAGACAGAAGAAACCTCAGAAACTGTCACTTAGAAGTTATAATTCCCAGAAAGGTAATTCCTGATTGATCCAGCAGCAAGGGTCCCGAAGCACAAGTTTTAGAGATATGTCACATTTCCATACCCAGTAACATGATGCTCACATTTACCAATATCAACATTTAAACCATTTTTCTATCTCTTCAGGTTTTTCCTGTCACAGGTATCTTTGGTCCGCAGATTGCATGGGTGACATGAAGTGTCATGAATCCAGGCTGCAGTGTTAACTATAAGAAAAGGGAGGAGGTGTCCTCGTAGAAACTCTGGAGATCACTCCTTAGCACCACTTCTGCTGAACGGGCTTCCTTTGAGGCTTCCAGCCCTGCCAGATTTGCTCTAATCCCTGTGTCCCCTCAGTTTAAATTGCTGGAAAGGGGTCACAGAAGAGTGCAGAGTGCTGAGATGCAAATCAAAGCAACTCTTATTTATCTGAATTCATGGATTTTTAAGCTTGGCTCTGTGTGTCCCTTGATGAGTTCCTTACATGCACTGGAGGCCAGGTGTCCACCAAGACAGGCCACGTAGGGTTGCTTGTACCATGCTCTGTCTCACACAGATGTGTTATTTTCTTCGATTCATACAAAGACTATCTAATAAGGCAGGAGGAGAAGCTGCCTCTTTGTTTATTGGAAATATAACAATAGGATCCTATTATAAATCCCGAGGCAGCATGCAGCATGGGGGACAAACAACAGTCATCACGAGCCAAGATCTCTTGTTGTCACTATTGTTATTTTAAATATCATCATCAAAAGTTGAAAACAGATTTTCAGCCAAGTTTATCGCCCCTGATGCAATTCCACCAACTCCAGAGAGTTACAGCATATACGAAATAAGCTTCTCCTCAGAGACAATAGTGATAAGAAGAGACACGTTTTTGACATACATCCAGGCAAAGTCATCCGACAATTCAGTGTGAATGTACTCTGTCATGCTGGGGATCTTGGTCAGGGCTTTTTTCCCCCCTTTCCATGCAAAGCTCAGTCTTATAACAGAAGACAAAATATTTCACCTCTGAATACCACATGTCACTATGAGGAACTAAGAGCTGGCACGAATCTGAGAGCAGAGCAGGTGCACCACTCCTCTTCTTGGTAGCACCTGGCCAGTGATAACAGCCCTTGTCACTGTCATGATTTCTGGTTTCCTCCACAGAGAAATGAACAGGTCTGGGGCTTATGGTCATTCTCCTCTCGCCCTTTTCCTCTTCCTCCCCTCTGCTCCTGCAGGGATGGCGCGGGCGGTCCGGACCCCTGGGGCTGTGGGCCACGGTGCCTTTCCTCCGGATGTCCTGCAAACCTGCAGAATGGGGAGCGACTGGCAGGGCTGGTGTCCCTGACCTGCCCTGCCAGGGCAGTGAATGCTTCTCCCTTTCCGTGCCTCCACTTCCCTTCTGAGCAAGCACCTGCCCTGGCACACACACTGCTCTGACGTGCTCCCAGCACGGAGCAGGGAGAGCAAAGTGATAGCTCAGCCAGGTGTTTCCTATCACTGAGGAGAGAGGAGGAGGAATGAATATCCCACTGGGGTACGGCTGCAGTCCAAGCGAACACTTCCTGAGCACATGCATCTTCTTCGAGCTCCACAGCCCAAGAGAATGCTCAAGATACAAATCTCAAATATTTGGAATATTAACATCTATCAGTTTCACACGTTCCTTAAAGTAGCATATTTCTTGCATGACTGATCCTGCCATATGGTAACATTAGCCTGTACCGTTACCATCTGGCTCAGCTTTAATTTTATCAAAAGCATTTTGACAAGCGGTAGCATCTTTCTTTTTCCGTCCGTCTTTCTCCCGCCAAAAAATGTATGATTTCTCCTCAAATGAACCCAATTTTCAGTCCCGCGTGAGAAGGCTGTCTGTATATTCTGTCTAGGAAATAGCATTTTGATTTCAAATGCTCTGAATTTGGGAAGCAGAGCTAAAACCTAGGAACAAGGGAAATCTCAAACTTCTTTCCCAAAGGAATTTCCGGTCTTCATTAGTGCAAAGCCCAGACAGAAGCAATGAGCCCTGGGTGTTACGCATCTCTTCCACTCTCTACTCAGTTGCATGCTCCAGGAAAAAAATGTTCTTTAATCAGCCCTGACTTACCCTGTTGCCATTGCTAGTATATGCCTTTATTCTTGCATGGCAAAAAAAAAAATTTAAAAAAATAAAGAAATCTGGATCTCTTGCCCTTTTTCTTCTTGCTTACCCATGACCACAGATATTCTTATCATGCTCCCTGCTACGTTCCGTTTATAAAGTAAACCACATCCTACACCCCCGTGTCTTCCCTTCTGAAATTTTTGGCGTGCTTTCAGGTAGAGGTATGAGATCCTGGGTGACCCCTCCAGATACTAATACAATATTGATAATAGTAGCGAATGCAGGAATGGTAATACCAGAACCCATTGTGTGGCCTGTCCTTTTGTGCTGGCTCAGTGACCCAGCAGCTCCAGCTGCACCAGAGCAGTCTGCAGGTAGGCTCCGGGCCCTCACCCGCACTTGCTCTCTTTGTCTCGCTGCCACTAATCCTCTTCATTATTTAGCACACCGATACACGACCCTCCTGCACCCACCCAGGCACAGAATCAATTCGAATGCAGCTGAAAGAGGAGAACCCGTCCACAGACAGCAGGTCATAACAAGATAAGGTTCTCAGGGCTCCTATCGCAACCGATGGGCGAGCGCTGGCTCTCGGTACGTTTCAACAGCACCGTTCGGCTTTGAAAACCCAAATCCAGCGCTGTGACAATAATGGCAGGACATGAATGACTGCTCGCCTGCAGATTAGCAAGAGAGCAATACTCTTTGAATGTCATCAGAATAATAATAATTGTAAAAATCACTTGAAATGTGTAGCTTATTTTGTCTGCACGGTGTTTCGGCGTGCAGTCAGGAAGATCACCACAGGAGGGAAGCAGCGTTTTACTTTAGTTGCCTTGGTAGTTCAGCCTATTTTTTTTTTCTTTTTGAACGGGTATTTTAATCATCAGAAAAACCTCCCTGATAAGACAAAGCAATAAATATCTCTTATTCAGCGAATTCAAATTGACAGGAACTGTTTGGGATGGTAGGTTTAGAAATCCTTGCTTTCATAACGGCTTGCAGAATTCCAAATTTATTAAAAATGTGAAGCATGTTTAAAGGGAGACGCAGCAACAAAGTTGTCATGAAACAGAAAAGGAATGTGGACACTTCACTTGCCTGCTGCCTTCACATGTTCCGGTCACAACAGTACCTGACGGCCGACAGCTAATACTTTAATGTATAAGGTCCCTCCACCCAGTTAAAAAGTAAGTGTGTAAGTTCTTGACTTTTGAGTGCAAACAAGAAATGGAACTTGTAGTGGAATTGCTTATACACCTATAGCCTGAAGTTAGAGCAAATCTTTTCCTGCAGAAATTAAGTATGTGACAAACACAACTTCACAAAGTCCTGGGTCTAAAGACATAAATGAAGATATGTGATTAAACTCTTAGCTGTTTCATTTATCCATTTCCAAGGTTTTCAGGATAAAAAGCAAAATATTCCCATGGTCCCCATAAAATGAGCCTTTCTCAGCAGACAGGCTAGGGGCAGAGAGTGGTGCCACTGGTACATTCTGGGCAAAGAAAAACTTCCAGCCAGGAATATTTGGGGAAATTTTGTGAGTTTCTGCAGTGGAATCCATCCCCCCTGGAGATTCCTAAAATCATCTCTGATGTTGCACATTAAATAGCGATTTTTAGCCTTTTCAGTGACCCCTTTTCTACAACTGAGGATAGAAACCACAGATCTTTGCAGAAATGTATAAAAGAAAGCTGAAACATCACCATTCTGTTATTATCAGCAAAAGTAGTCCATAGGAGTGGGAGTCGGACTTGGCAGAGGTCAGAAGAGAAATGTAACCTATTCTGCACATCAATATACTCTCCAGTCGATGGAATTTCCCTCAGAAGCTCAAACTTCCCATTCCAGCATTTCCTGCAGCAGAGATGTGTGCCAAGGGACTGGGAGTGGCGGGGGTGATGTGCTCCTGGAGATGTGCTGGGGGACATGCACTGCCAGAGGCACAGGCAGGACCAGGCACACATTCACTCTATTTGTAGTCAGTGAACTCTGGATGTCCTGATGCCTGATGGGGTTCCTCAGCCACAGAGACCTCTCTGTCAAGTAAATTTCTTTCCCTTGGTCAGCCCAGGAAAACAAACTCCACCCAGTTTATCATCATTTTGACACAGCTTTGTGGTCTCTAGCTGGTGGAGATTGATCCCAGTTGCTTTGGTATGGCTTTGTAACGGACAGATTGTATTAGCTTGGAGTCAGTCTAAAAATCACTGGTGAGAATTTTGGAATGGGAACCGGTTTATTCCTCAAAACCATGTCTAAATGTAAGTGCTGTGCATCATATGGCGGTAGGGAAACCTCCATCATGCTGCTACAGCCTCATTAGTTTTCAGGAAGCGCACCATGTGGAAGTAAATCTGAAAATAGCAACTTGCTAAATTTCTTCAGACTCTCTGAGGAGGAAGACGGGCTCAGCATCGCACGGCGGTTGAACTCCACCGTTCTTTCCTGCTTCTGCTTCCTGTGGGACCTTTTGCAAATAACCTCATCTCTCGTGTCTCCCTCTCCCATCTGTCAAAGAAAGATGAAAGAGCTGGGTAGACTTTCACTTACAATGATAAGACTTTGATACTACAGTCCTGAGTAGCGCTGATAAAAATCAAAATGTTGATGCCTGAGACAGAAGCTTCAGCACTGGTGCAATTTGTCAGCATCTCATGCTTGTTCCCACGCAACGATGAATCATCAGAGAACAGGGATTTATCATACTGTATCATCGTGTGATGGCAAAACCCACCACCATTGACTGCAGGCAAACAGTGAGATCCCAGTTGGAGGGAAAAACTGGTGAAGTATACAAAATAGTTGAACACATAGGAATAAACAGGAAATAATCCTGACGATGCTAATGTAGGTCCGTCTAGGGCTTTTTTACATGCTGCATTCCTTGGGCCATGAACCCCATCGCTCTAGCCCTCCTGATAGAACATGCAGTCCAGTAGCACGTTGTGCCGTAAGAAGACCCTTTCGCCGTTTGCAGTGTAGGCTTTACGACCCACAAAGAATCGTTTCCAACCACACAGGGTAGCTGTACCTATATGGAATAGTCAATTCATTGCACCATTTCATTTGTGAAATGACACTTCTGAACTTCAGAGTGTTTTACATCCCACACAATGCAGGCAGTTAACAAGTAATAAAGAGTAAGAATTAATTAATCCGAGCCATACCCTCAAGAGATGGGAAGACAAACATTAATCTACTGAAATAGAGCAACCGAGGTTATGTGCCTTGTCCAAGACCACAGCGGGCACCTAGGGCAGAGCCAAGATTAGAGCACAGAAACTCTGATTGCAAAGCTCAGTCCTTGCTTCTCATGAAATTTATTTTGAGAAGGAATATAAACTTCAAATAGAGAATCTGTTCAGAAAAAGTCTTGGTTCGTCTTCTGTACTTTATTAGTGCATTGCAAGTACATCCTCATACATGGGATCAGCCAGTAAATATTGACTTTGGCCCATCTTGAGTGCTTATATACACACAAATACATATTTATGTATTATATACGGTGTGTTTGTGAGAACAATTTAACAAGAATTTAATCCCAAATATGCAGAATAACAACATTGATGTGCCATTGCAAAGCTCTGCAAGAAGACTGCTGTCTCGGTGTGGACGTACTTTCCCATGCCAGCTCGCAATCCTGCAGCCATCCCGTTATGGAAGAGAGTCAAACTTTATTTAACACCCCTGGGCCACCAGTGGGTGGACGTGTCTGGGATCTCACTGGGCAGGGTGATATCCAGAGGTGGAAGCGTGCATCCCAAGTGCCTCACTGCAATCCACGATTTCCCTGCAGAATTATCATCCTCTGGTGATGATGCACCCACATTGACACCCACTCTCAGGAAAATTTGCAAACATCCTTAACTTTCTTCTGTATTCCTACAATTTTGAACAAATTATGTGCAATTCCAAATAGAGAAATACATACTCGGCATACCTTTGATTATACCTGTGTATGTTCAGGCAAACCCCTGTGTGGCCCTCAAATACAACGCGGAATGCAAACTAGAACGACCGAGCTCTACGCGTTCCATTATCTGGTTTAAATTTCTGCATAATTTTTGCTTTTCTTGTAATTAGTGTGCAAGAGTTCAGACTAATAATTTTTTCTTAGGTTTTCTTAGCAGTTCTGACCTTCCTGTTTGGACCCATAAAGCTTTATGTCTTTTTGCTCTCAGATGATAAAGTGCTTGGCATTTTGCACTCAGCTTATCTCATACATTTGGGATTTTAATTATCGACACAAGTGCCTTCCCAAAGGCTGGACAGTCTTTCAGTATGAAGATTATGCAGGAAAATTAATGGCAGAAAAATGGATTTGTCCATCCATTCCTTTCACTGTGGTGACTATAAGCTCTACAACCAGTCAGGCTATTTTAATTCTAAAAACTACATGTGCAATGTCATCTTTAAGGAGGTAAAATCTGCTCGGCTTGAGTTTTGTTTTCTGCTATTTTGTGTATCAGAGCATTAGGCTGCCATGTATAGCAGAGCATGTGAGGAATCCAGAGCACAGTCTGTTACCGTGCTTTATTTTTTGCACTGTCTGCTTCCATTTTCCAGTGTTCTGACTTATTGCCGGTTGTTTCAAAGAGCTGCAGTGCATCTGATAGCGTATGAACCATAACTCCCCGAATCGATGGCGAGATTGCTACTGAAATAATAGAACCCCTCTAGGCATTAAGCACACAAAAGTCAAACTTTTCTTCTCGGGATTGAAGTCTGGTGCCGATCGGCCGAGAAGTATGAATTTTGCTTGGTTTCAATTCAAACGGAGAGCCTGGTAACACAGAGGTGGTGGGCGATTGGCGGGATACACGTTTATCTCGGGATATACATGTACTTTCCTCTCACCTGCAGACATTAAGTAACACAGAAAAGCCCGGGACTGCACACTAAGGAAAAATAAATGCATCTATCCGACACTTAAGGCCCGGCGGT
>NW_009731179.1:0-7483 GCF_000703405.1 Apaloderma vittatum | reverse complement strand
GCCGGCCAGGGTCAAACCACGACAACAGCAAACCTCACTGTTCTACTGCTCAAATGAGCTTTATTTCTGCCCAGCACACATCTTACATACAGCAGCAAACCGAAGCTATACGCTGCAGCGTTCCCTTGAAATGTCACTTAATCCACAAGACAAACAGAAGCACATTTAAATGGGCTTTGCACTGCTGTCTAAAGTTGTACTTGTTTATTTGTCATACTTGGGGGAGCCAACTTGTTTGCAAAGGAAGGTAGTTTAAAACCCCAAAGTTGATATTTACGCATTAAACATTTTAGAAACATTTCCAAAGGACAGGTGTCAGGAAGATGGGGCCAGACTCTTCTCAGTTGTGTCCAGTGACAGTACAAGGGGTTCAATCTAAGCAAAAGGAAATACTTCTTCACTGTGAGGGTAACGGAGCACTGACACAGCCTGCCCAGAGGGGTTGTGGAGTCTCCATCTCTGGAGACATTCAAAACCTGCCTGGACACACTCCTGTGTGATACTGCTCTGGGGGATCCTGCTCTAGCAGAGTGGTTGGACTAGATGATCTTCAGAGGTCCCTTTCAACCCCAAACATTCTGTGATCCTACTACTAATTAAGCACAAAATGAAGAAAACAAACAGACATGAAGAAAATTGTTACAAAAATAACATTAGGCAAATTAGGAAATCTGTATTTTTGAACACCTATTCCCTATCTGCATATCTGGACAACAGAAGGATGTGATATCATCACATAAGATATAATTAAGAATCACCCCAAGATCAGTCAAGATTTAAGCAATTACTTCTATTAACAGGAAAAATGAAAGAGGAAGAGACAGTTAAACACCAGCAGAAAATTCCATCAATATCCAACAGCAAAGGCTTCAATAAGAATTCACTATGAGTGGAATGTACCCCGTCTCTGCAAAAAGGCTGCTTCATTTGACCTCGCATTCATAGTTCTGTAGGACTAGAACTAATTGGTTAGGACTTAAATTCAGACTTCAAAGTAATAAAAGCATTTCCTCTGTAACATATTTCTAACAATTTAGGCTTACTGCATTCATAAAATCTAAAGAAAATGGCCTCTCTGTTGTCTGGATTCAATTTCTCCTCTAATCTAATATATACATTTTAAGAGGATCTGTAAGATCTCCCTCTACAGCATAGCTGGGCAGAAAATGCTTCTTTCTCGGTAACATCCACACCTGTTGTTAATCTCTTATAATAAATACAGTGACACAGGAGGTCTCTGTTTCTGTATTCCTATTATTTAGACCATTTCTTATGAGTTGTGACAACCAGAAACATTAATCATACAGTTTACAGCCACGGAGTTGTACTTACTTTTATTTGGCTCTTGAGAGATTCATGAAGGAGAAACCCTACTTGTGCAACAGCTTCCTTTGCATCAGTAATAACACAAACTTGTTGTGATAGGTTGTCTGTGATCAAGAAAAAAAATCTTACTATTTCATGCAAAGATAAATCAATCAAAATTACTAATCTGCGACACATTATCTTCAATCCATATGCTGCTGTCTCTTGACAGAACCTTTTCAACACCTGTAAATCTAATTTTAAGATGACTTAGTTTATATAACTACATAATTTATATAACATACGACACAAATATAAAATGTGTATTTTAATTTCATATGATTTTGTACGATGTGAAAACATCACCTAAGGCCTCTCCCCAAAGCCCATTTAAATAAGGAACTTCTATGAAAAGTTCAGGTCCACATTACTGACACTAGATGACAACCAAGAACATTTTGAAACCACTTACCATTTCCACAGATCATTAAATGCAGTGTCAGAAATATTGAGAAAAGCAAAAAACCCCAAGGGACATCATAAGTTCTCTTCGCAAAAATATATACTACATAACAGAAAATAAAACAAAGTATTGAAGATACTGTTCAGAGAGACAAGCAGATACAGCTGTTCACCTCATTATCAAAAAAAGTTGCGGTGTCTGTGACAAAGATCTTGGCACGGGGAACTTCTTGGATGTTTCAGTGCTTGGGGAAAAAATACTATATTTTGTTGATACAAAGAACAGCAGTTTCAAGTTATTGCCTGATTTGTTTCACAAAGCAAATAATTCTCTTGTTATTGACTACAGTTTCAAGATTCAGCGAGCATTCTCCTTTTTTACACAAACAAGTCAAAATAATTCAAGTCTGGAACTCTCACTGCTAATTCTGGATTTTATCCTTTAGATGTTAAATTAATATACAGCGTGAAACATAATATTTCCAATGTCTTTGGGGTAGCCATTCTATAAGCAGCAAGAAATTCCATAGATGTAAAGTCTAATTATGTTTAAAGCAGACTTCAGTGAATCTTCAGGGACAAAAATATACCAAACACCATCACAAAATAAATCAGTAGCTAAAGACATAAAAGAAATTCTAAAAATATGGCCTAACTGCTCTTCAAACAAGTCTGAATATAAAGATACACATTTGTTGCACGTGGAAAGCATTTTTTATAATTACATCCCACACAATAAGTTCAATCATTTTGCATTTCTTAGGTAAACATCTCACTCTCTATTGTAAACTCAAAGCTTTCTTTACAAAAATACGACATACAAACCTGAAAATTAATTTTAAAGCTGCTGCAGAATTAACACTATTGGAAAATGACTTGCGGTTTTTAAACAATTTCCTGTGAGCAGGAAAAGTGAATTAACAACTGAGAATCCCAAAAGATAATTACAATTGTTTTATGAATCAGAGGCATTTATGGTGAATAATATTTATAACGTGACAATGAAAATGGTGGTAGCAATTGCCTTTGTATTAAGTTAGCAAGAAGCAGGGGGGAGAAGAGAGAACAATAAACATCTGCTTATAAACCATCACAACCAGATGAAAGTAAGAATTAAAAAAAAATGCATGGCCAGTTCTCACAGGACTGGAAATCACAGGATACCCCAACTGGGGAAGAAATTATCTTCCCATAGATTCACTGGGCAGAACAATACACTGAACAGGCATCAAAGTTGGCTTCTACTTAATACAGAATAACTGAGTAACTACAGGCTAAAAAATGGGTCAGTGGGAAACCATAATGAATTAATTTCTTATCAGTAGAATGAAACACGTGAGTAGTTTGAAATCAGAGCAAGAGTCACTTGAATTTCGTACTGTACATGGACTATAGAAAGGCTGCAGATACAAGACAGATGTATATAATAAACCAGACTGGCATCTCAGATTCCAAAATCTCGGATTCTACTGAACTAAGTCATTTAATGAAGCAAGTGAGATTGGAGCTATTAGAAAAATCCACATGTGGAAGAAGGCTGCGAAATCCAAAAAGGCACCATAACTTACTTACACTCGCACAGTTCTTTTTAAAAAGAATTCAGTTATCAACAGCAAGCATCAAAACTAACCTCCCAAGAGGCTGCTCAAAGAATGCAGCCACAAAAGCTCATCTCACCGCTCACCACAGCCCCCTTAAGCTCCTAATGTCCTCAAGTAAATGAGAAAGGAGAGGTGACTACCAAAAAAGTGACTAAGATTCGGAGGTTTAATTTGATAAAGAAGAAAGCAAAATTGAATTAAGTGTGAAAAAATGTATTTTCAACCTGGAGAAGGAATGTAGTCTTTTAAGGGGAAAGTCTATTAATAAAGTAGGAAAAAAAATACTGAAAATACACACATTGAAAAGACACTGCATGCTTTTAAATGATCAAGAAAAATGAATAAACAAAGTCTGGGAAATCATCTTTATAAAATCATCACAGCAAAGCAATAGCTCTGTTCTAGCTGAGATTTCAAACTCAATTCCATTTAAATTCCAACTGATTCAAGCTGTCAAAGAGATCTGTATGTTAATTCAGACGGCCGGCACCTTCGCTGTTTTGTGGGAAGGAAGACTGAGCGAAGCCAAGAGTGCCTGTGTCCCACCTCTGGCAAAGCACACAGAGCTCCCTGCCAGCCGGCGTCGTCGCAGCGAAGCCAGCGGGCGCAGCTGGAGCGCCGGCTCCTGACTCCACGGACATCAGGAGTGCTCCTGCCTCCGGCATTTCATTCCCACTTTTCAGAAGTCTGTTTCGGTCAACTAAATGGGCATTCTGGAAAGTCACGTCATAGCCAGGTCACCAAGAATGTTAAGACTCAGCTCATGGAATTTTGTTTTTAAATCAGACCGCGGGGTAGTTCAGGCTGGAAAGGACCTCTGGAGCTCTCTAGTCCAAACTCTTGCTCCAAGCAGGATCACCGATGGGGTCACTCAGCCCCTGATCCCCCGGGCACTCAAAAACCTTTAAGGGCAGAGACCTCACAACCTCTCCAGGCAACCTGTTCACTGCTTGACTGTCCCCATGGTGAAAGAGTTTTACTGAGCTGAGCTTCCCTGGGTTCAGATTTTGCCTGTTACCTCTTGTCCTCCCACCATGCACCACTGCTCCACTTTTCTACTGTCACACTATAACTTACTTTACACCTGCCCAGACTTGTGATTTTTTTTTCCCTCTCTCTATTTATTTATCTGTGAAATTCTCTCTTGCTTCAGCTTCCTCTTCCTCTACTTAATCCAAAGTTATTATTTCCCTGGAAACCTCCTCTTCCCAATACACATCTCCCATTTAATCTTGGCTTCTTTCCAGCTGTTTATAGAGTAACCCTCGCCACGCAGATCACATTTAGCATCCTCTCAGAACATATTTTTTGCACAAAATTAGTAGTTAAAACTATTGCCAAATTCTGTTAGGTTAAACATTAAATTTCATTCCTAGAAAAGAGGTAGGAATTTCCTTCATTAAAGATAAATTTGATACAGGACTTCAGAACTTATTCCTCTAAATCTCCTTCTCTAGTAGAAATAATTTTCAATTTTTCTATGCCCTTTTTGATACCCTGAAAGATTTAGATCACCATTATTATTTGGTAAAACATGTTACAGTCTTTATCCTAGGAATTCACCTAAAAATTATGAATTAAAATATGTGCATGTTTATGGAACTACCTTAGTTAGACAATGTATTAGGTGTAAAATAATGAGACTTAAAATTTTACCGTGAAAAGCATGCCAAAACCAAGCAGTATTTAAAATAATACTTTGTTGAATAAAGATCACAAATATCATATCTTGGGAAATTAATACCGTAAGAATAAAAATGCACCTGAACAGCAAACAGGTTTTAGCCTACAGACATAAATTTTTTCTCTTAATTGCACATATATGTGTACACATACACTTGTTTTTGTAAACATATTTTCATACCACGCTATTCTTGGTCTGTCATTACAATTCCTACTATTTTGGAAGCATGGCTTGCCTGTTCATCTAAATACTTTTGAAGTTTGCAGTGAATTCAAAATAGTAAATTAACTTATCAGAATTCCATTTTTACTATCTACAAGCAATGGCTTGGCTGGTCTGGAAATTCAGTATGATTCCTCCTGGTATTTTTAGTAGCTTGTATGTTTCTACCACTGTAAACCCAAGAAATATGAAATAAGTACTGCCACGCATTTAATTCGTTCATTGTCAACAGAACAAGTTGAAAATGTTATTAGTATAACAAACGTAACCAAAAACATCTGACAGTTTTGTTTACCCATTTCACATTTCTCCGTGGCCACGAAACCCAAAAGTCAAACTTGACATTGCCCCTACTAGTATTAGTACACAACGAAGAAAGGAAGACTTGGTGGGAGAAGGAAGAGGGTTGTTTTCACCTGACGGGAACTATTTGGAGAAGCACCTCCCTACCTGCCACTCTGTTTCTTTGCCTCACAGCAGAGAACAGCCACTGGCTAACGAGCGTGCCCATGAAAATGCAGCCAACATTGAGTAAAGCATCTGTCCTTTGTAGCAACAAGGTTTATGTCGATTGTATTTTTTTTTTAATAACAAGTCACCTGCGTTCTTTGTATGACACAAAACATAGCGTGTAGCTCCCAACAGTCATAAACAAATCTGAAGGCATTACGGTATTTTTCTTGGCACTCACAAAGTGTAATTGTAGCTACATCAGCGGATACTTGTGTACGCAGACATCAGGACAAAATCACCAACCTGCAAGTGCACGCTCTTGTGAAAAAGTCATTGGGAAGGGCCCTTAAGAATGAAAAAAGGAGCAGGAGAGAGAGAGCCAAACTTCTGAGAAGCACCATTTAAAGTTTACATGTTGGAACTAGAGTTCAAAGATACCTACCCTGAGGGCAGTAGTCCTAAATTTTTTAGGATGTTTTGTATTAGCCTGATCTTAACTACATGAGTCACCCTTATTGTAAGATGATGTTTTCTTACTTCAAGACTATTAAAAATAGGCATGTGTCACCTTGTCTGCATACTCTACAAGTTCATACCTGCTTAGCTAAAGAAAAGCATTGAGCTTTACTGTTTATAAAACAAATTATGCTAGGACTCAGATTTTCATAACACAGTTGTAAAAGAGACTTGAGCAATTAAGGAAAGTAATAAGCCGTTTTAAGAAAATGGTCTCAAAAAGTAACTAACTCATTAGTCTATATTAGTGAAGCATTTCTTTGGATTCCTTGAATATGAATTATACTTATATACATATAAATATCTAAAGTACAAAAATGTATGTATGCCGGTAGGTTTTCCTTCCACCAGAGTCAAGTTCAGCAAGTTGAAATTTGTCAGTTATTAGGTCTCATTACGCCAATAGTTAAAAATCTAGCTAGGCTTCTACGAAACACTTGGGACTTGTTACTTAGGTAGAATTACACTTGTAATATAGCTGACTAAAGAAACAGTCTTGTAATTCTAATCCCATGATTAACTGTAGTTTTCCAGACATCAATTAACTGCCAAACACCTTAACATAACCATTTTTCTTGTATTTAATTTGATTAATTATGGAATTATAATACATGGACAACAGACAGAAATGAAGGAGGACCTCAAAAAATAAAAATACAATAAATAGAAAAAAAGGATAGCAAAATAATATGTTTAGCCCCAGACAGAAACTAAACAGCACACAGCTGCCTGCTTACTCCTTCTCACCCCCAGAACAGGGGGAAAAAACCCCAAAAAGGTTACAGACACACTAGTAGCCGGTGACAAGCAAAGTAAAAGAAAGGCGGTTTCATGTGGCAAAAGAGTAAATTCTACATGGGAAGTCTGGTATTCCTGCCATAAGCAAATCTCTCTAGCTGCCACACAGCAGAAAGCTACCTAAGTTGGGGGAGAAAGCACAAAACTGAAAAATTGCATTACATATGGAGAACATACATGGTAATAAATGTGAAAAATACTTAAATAGAGGAAATTAAGATCAAAATTAATGTAGAACTAGGAGTTTGCTCAGACCTTTGCCAAGTTGAATATTAAAACTTTTGTCAAAATACGATCAACATAGTACATTGAGCTGATTCATGGCATTTACATCATTTTATGCTGGCGTTACTGACTTCAACACTCTTGACTGACAGAAGTATAACAACTCCTGTTACAGTAAATATTTTTCCAATATTTACAAATATTGGTCGCCAACATG
>NW_009731178.1:0-29710 GCF_000703405.1 Apaloderma vittatum | reverse complement strand
CCCTGCAGGAGCTCTTCGCCGTCATCTCCGCCGCCGGTGAGCGCCGCCGGCCGGGGAGGGCGGCCGAGGGACCGGGGAGGGGTGGGGAGGATAGAGCGCGGGCGCTGGAGGGCGGCAGTTTCGCCCAAAGAAAGGAAAAGCCCCAGCGCTAGCGTCGGCCTTGCCGTGGAACCGTTGCTTCTTTGCCCGGCTACTAAAATGCAATTTTTTTGGTCGTTGGGAAAGCAAAGTCTTACTGCCCCCCAAAAGGTAGAGTGGAACTGCTGGTTTATTTAGCTGCCAAGTAGCAGGGGGGGTTGAGTTTGTATTTTTAAAAAAAGACCACTATTGCAATGCTTTAAGTGATATACCAGAACAGAATTTGGGGTGTCCTGTTAGGAAAAACTAAATCTCTCTGTATAGGAAGCTGCTCTTTGTCTTTGCTTCCCCCTTGCAACTGTTCAGCTGACACGACTGGGGTATGTGTAAAGAATGTATATAAAAAAATAGGTATCGTAGGAAGGATTCACTGCCCAAGCAATGTAGATGTGATGGTAAGTAGGTCCTTTATGATCGTAAAAGTCTATGGAGTACTGTATTAGCTCATGCTAGAAAGTGCATTTGCTGTTGAGGTACCTGGGAAACTTTGTATATAACAATATGTTTGGCCGTAACTGGTATGGTTAGCAGACAGTAGTTAGGATATGGGAAATATCAGCTACATTGGATCCTTAGGCTTGGCATCAAATAGGGTAAATAATTGTATGCTACTCCATTTTAGTAAAAAAAATAAAACAAACGATTCTCACTTCTGTTGAGAGTCGAAGAGGAAGTTGGCAGATTGTCTATTAAATTAACAAAAGGAGTTGGTAATTCAATGACATTCATTGCACTTTAAACTTTTTTTTTGGAGCTTAAGTTCTGTTTTGTGGTGATAGAATGTTTTGTGTATGATAGGCTCATTGTCTCACAACTTTACAGCTGTAATGAAGTTGTAGGACAGAAGATAAGGCCTATTTTATCTCTTGGGTTTTCTTTTTAGTTTCTTACATTATGTCATGTTCAACTATTGCAGACACATCATTCGAACCTTCTGTTGCTCTGGCAAGTCTCGTGCAGCACATACCATTACAGATGATTACAGTACTCATCAGGAGCCTTACTACAGATCCAAATGTGAAAGATGCAAGTATGACTCAAGCTCTGTGCAGGTACTGGATTTCATTGTCAAGGAGGGAAAATATTCTTATTCTTGCCTTCTTTGAAATTATTTGTCACTTAAGTTCCATTAAAAACCAACCAAGCAAAAAACATAAAAAGCCCCTTTTAAAATGGTATTCTAAGTTATGCTATTTAGCATGTCAAGATAATGTATAGTTCGGATGCTGTTGCTTTTACTGGCATAATTTCAGTTTACGCTTGCTACCTTCATTGCTGATGTACTTTCATATGGTTTGCTGCAGTAGAGAAAGAGGATTAAACAGAAACTGAGGGGAGCTGTTCCTTTTACAGGGTGTCTTATGCTTAAATCTCCCACCCTATGGGAGGCAGCATAAATAGCGAGTATCCCAGGCTTTACAGTCATATCTGAGAAACAAGGCCTTGTTTTGACAAGGTCAACCTTTCAGCTGTTCTGAGAAGCCGAGAGGCTCTGTCATATCATTGTCTTCACCATTCTCTCCTCCTTTGAAGAGGGGAGATGGTTAGAAATGAACTTTACTGCAGAGTTTTGAGAATTTGGGTTGTTTTCTGTTTAGATATTGTCCTGACTTTTTAATAGGATTCACAGGGGACAGCCTCTGTTTTCACTTCCACAAGTGATTTTGGGTATTCTTTGATTAACGGAAGCTTAAGAATTATGTAAAAACAATTGCATATTATGCTTCTGAACAGGAGTAAACACTGGTATTAGTAGCACTGTTAACTGACTGTAAGGCAGATGGCCATCTTGGTTAGTATTCTCAAATTTGTCAGTAGTAGTGATGCAGAAATGTGACAATGAGAGGAAGATGGACCTTCCTGAAATTCTTTGAATTATTTTTTTAAAGCCCATGGAAGAAGTTATTATTGAGCACTGAAGGATAGAAAAATTTGTGAAGCATTTAAATAGGAGGCTGTTAGAAATTTGTTTTTAAAAACTAACTTGTAAGAAGTCTTTCAACTAAAAGAATTTCATGTCTCCTACTTTTAAGTCCGTCCATTTGAGTGTAGTGTAATACGTGTTCATGCACTGTAGCACTTGGATATTTTGGTGAAATACAGAGGTTTTTTTGATACTGATAACATTCCTCATATTTACATGAAACTGAGAAGGTGTAATTAATTTGAAAACATAATTAATGGGAAAGAACAGTGTTAATACTGTAATTTAAGGTGAGACCTACTGTTTAGGGACTTGGAAAGAATGTGCCTGCCTGAACAGATTTTAAGCGAAGCTGAATGCACAGTTTAAAATTTATAGCTGGGAAATTCAGAGGGTTTGGTGCATGGTGATGATTTGTCAGTAATGTGCTGTGATGAATTTTGATATTAGTATAATTTTCCCATTTATGTTGTATTACTTGCTTCAACACAAGGCATTCATATCACTGTAGCTTTAGAACAGTTTCTCTTCTGTATCTCTGCTTAGGGGAGTTACACAGTGCTGAGCTTTGGGTCTAATAGGAGCTCTTCTTATCGAATAAGTGCCCTTTCTCAATACTAGCGGTGTGGTACGTTTCTTCCTCTTGTTTCTGAAATGGCAGTGCAATCTTTACTTGCCTTGTTTGCTTTCTGAAGTAGTACTTGATTAAGAGCTTCTAGTTCTGGTCCCTGGAACTATCTTTTAAGGTACTTGTGTTTATTTTTGTTTGTAGATACTGTCATGCTGTATGCAGGTGGGGTTTTCTTCTGCCTCTGGAAACCCTTTGCGGTAATTATTCTCCTCTAGCTTAGAGGAGTATTTGTTAAGAGAGTAGTGCAGCTGGAATGTCTGGAGCACCACATGACAAATGTTGTCATCAGGCTTTCATCATTCCTGGGAGATACAGAACTCCAGGCACAACAAGGTCTCCTGATGAGACTCAGCAGAGCTTTGGTGACTGCAAATTAGAGACCTTGTTACTTGCTTCTTCAGAGTGACTTCCATAACACTGCAGAGCCTGTCTTGAGTTGAACACAAATCAGTAAATAATCTGTAATTATAAGACCAGTAAGTTGAATCTGTTCAGTGGGGAGATTATATTAGGTGCAGGTTTGTGTGAGAAAGGGTGCTTGTTTTTTGGTGTAATTTAGCTGCTGTTAATTGGCTCAGCTGTTCTTAATTGGCTCAGCTGTCTCATGGAACCTTACTTGAAGCATCAATTAGGAGAAGCAGAAAATTATTGGACTGTGAGACTACTTAAAGGGTCTACTTCACAGGTCTCAGAGGAAGTTGACTCTTTATACTTAGTATCATGAGAAATAGAAGGTTAATTCTTGGCAGGTAAAAGGAATTGTGGCCTACTTGTATTTTATTCCTGATTTTAGAAAATATATGGAAATAATGCTGGAAAGTGTATGAAAATAACCAGTGTTTAAATTTAACATGTTGAGGAAATGAGAGCTTTGTGTAAATTCAGAGCAATGATTATGATGTTGCCATGTTTCTTCAAGTCTTTGTTGTAGAAATATGCGAGAAACCCAGTAAGAACTGTGATTTTAAACAAGGCAGTCTTAATGATTCCCTATTGTGTAGTAACCTTTGAATTTTATACGCAGATAATATGTAATTCTAAGATATATCAAGTTTTAAAATGTGTATTACCATTTTTCAGATCTGAATTCTAAACTCTTTTAAATTTTAGGTTATGGTAATGCAGCATGCCCAGAATGCATATCTAGTGTTGCTAAAGACCATGGTTTTCTTTTTCGTTTGATATCTGAGGACTGAAACCCTCATTTTGGTCTATTTTGGGATCTCTTGGTTTTCTGGTAGAACATGAATGCTGTTGCTTTTGCTTCAGATTGAGAATCACTAACTATGACTGTTTGTAGTGGTAGGGACTATTAGATTGGTTGCTTGTCATCTCCTCAGTTCTGCTCTGGAATTTAGCCTCTTAAAAAAAATCTGTTCATAAAGATTATTTCCTTTTTTCAGTAAAGAATTCAAGAAATACCTTTCTAACCTCCTGGTTTTATTGAGTTATGAAATTGTAGTGTTAAGTAGCTTGGGTGGAGCCTTTGTATGTCACTTGGTCCAATCTTGCTTGGAGCTGGGCCAGCTTCAAGATCAGAGGTGGCTCAGGGCCTTGTCCAACTGACTTAAGAGCTTTCTGCAAGGGTGGAGGTGTCTTGGCCTTACTATGTAACTTGTTCCAATGAAAATTTTTTACTTAATGAGTGGTGCCTCATCTAGTTTGAAGAAGAGGATCTTATGGACCATTAACAAAAATCCAAGATATGGCCCAGTACAATCTCAGAAGAACAAAGTCTCAATGTCATGTTCTAGCTGATGCTGCATTTACAGTATCACCAGGACAGTGTTTTAGAACTGCTTCAGCTAATCTGCCTGTTTGCCTTAAGTGTAAAATATCCATTAATGTAGAAGAATAGGATACTCCTGTTTATCACTGGTGATATTTGACTATGTTTTCTAGGCACAGGTTAAATCCCTGCAGTTTACCTTTTCTTTTGGGGTACATGTATACCACAGGCTGCTGATGGCTGTTTTAAGATCCTTGTAACACCTGCTGCAGTATATTGAAAAATATTAGGTTTTACCTTTTTAACTGGGAATATTTGAGTTGGCTTCCAGGGTTGTAATAATAAGTCAAAGAGGCTTCCTTTTCAAATCTAAGCTTAATAGTTGGGTGTGGTTTTGGATAAAAGGTGTAGGAGGCGAGGTTTCCAGGTACAGGCACTTCTTCACCTTCAGTGGTAAGTTTTTGCCACAAAATAAAAATACTAGTTTAATGTCTATAAACACTGGGTTTATATTCTTAAATAATATACATAATGCTTAACTTATGATTCTGTATTAGTGGAGTTGTATTTACTTTTAATCTATTAAGTAGATCCGTATTAATTACAGGGTTAAATGAATTGAGTTTTAATCAAAATCATTTAACTACTTTGCCTAACATTCTTGCATTTCTTTTTGTGAGTCTGTGTGTGTGTATGTGTAACTATCTAGGTAATATATAGAATCTTTTTGTTGTGATTGAAATGATTAGAGCTTTATTTTGGTTTTTTTGGTTTTTTTCATTAATCTTTCAGAATGATTGACTGGTTGTCCTGGCCTTTGGCTCAGCATGTGGAAACATGGGTGATTGCACTGCTGAAAGGACTGGCTGCAGTTCAGAAATTTACCATCCTCATTGATGTCACTCTGCTTAAGATTGAATTGGTATGTTGGAAAAAGAACTTTCAGAATTGTAGGAGAGGGAAAGGAATTTGTAACAATTCTGTAGTTGTGTGGTATCTTCTCTATTACACTGTATTATCTTATTCTTCAAAGGTTATGTAAACATCTGTTGCTTTCAGTTATGTGTAATGATTCTGCTTCTTTCAAATGGTTGTGGATTAGGAGATCTGTTTACATTTTGACTGAAACTTTGCTTTCTAGATTTACTGAAATAAATGTGCATTTTTTTAGGTCTTTAATCGACTTTGGTTTCCTCTAGTGAGGCCTGGTGCCCTTGCTGTCCTTTCCCACATGTTACTTAGTTTTCAGCATTCTCCAGAAGCTTTTCATTTGGTAAGTTACTAAATGAATGGTTTTTGTGTTACCCACTTTAGAAATGACACGTGAATATGAAGAGTAACAAAATCTATGTGCTTGAGTTTCCTTTTTATTCTAGAATCAGATTTCTGTGGTTCACAGACCACTAGCGTTCTCAGTTTCAGGTTCAGACACTTGATCTAGAAATGAGCACAGTTCTTCCTGGTGCATGCGTATTTCTGGCAGTAGTATCTGGGCATTGTGTTCTGTCATTGAGAGTGTACTTCTGGAAATGTGTTTTATGTGGTGTGCAGTCTCCTGATAAAGTTGGGCTGCAAGTAGACTTTCAAGCACGACTAGTTGGAGAAAACAGATAACCCATTATCTGCTCTGTATAACCTCTTCGTACTGGCTGGATGCATGAGACTAAGAAGTGCTTTTTTAAAAACAGCTACCTTGTCTGTGTTTCCACGTGCATGTGGGCAAACTGAAGAATACTATTTTTAATGGCCACTTTTGAAAATGCAGCTCACCAGTTCAAGCAGTAGATGCTTGATGATGACTGTATTAGTATGGCAAGATGTATGGTGCCTCCCTTGTTATCCTACTTGGTGTTCAGCTTAAACTTTAAGGGAAGTATGACTCTTTGAAATTTAACAGCAATAACAGCTCAACATGCTGTTTCTCTAAGCTGTCCCCAAGGCTCTGAGGCCTGAAGGGATCACAAACCCTTTGATTAGTATCAGAGTAATTGCCTGATGTCTGTTACACTGTTTTTCAGTGATACAAGTTTGTAGTTTCTCTCTTTACTCTGCTGCCCTAATCATGGCCTAGGATAGAAATTGAATATACTCAAAACCATAAGTATTTCATATATTTACTGTTTTGTTGTTCTTTTTCTTGAGACAAAAGAAAACATGAGAAAAATGTAAAATATGAGCAGACTTTTCTAGAAATAGTGTTTGTTTTAACAAGGAAAATTTGTGCTGGAGGATGCATGCAGTACTGCATAAAAATCTGTCTTCAGGACTTCATTGGGACTATTTTCCCTCCATTTTAAACAGCCTTCACTATCACTTCTTGAGCTTCTGCTGTTACTCATCCTCTAATATCCTCCTGCACTTAAACTACCTGTATTTTTTTTTTATAATTAATAGTCTGAACATAAAATTGTTAGCGGCACGTTTGATAAAAATAGTTAATATTGCAGTGCATCCGAGCTAACATTCCCCTTCCACATGCTTGAGCGTCTTCTTTATAGAAGAAAAACCCTTCCTTACATTTATGATGTAGAATTTAACATTATGTGTACTATGGAATTCTAAAATCTATTGATGTTTAATAGTTAAATTTAACCTCAAGCTGAAAGTGATACTGCTGTATGTAATCAAAGTAAAACTTTTATTATACAGCATGCTCTGAGTAAGAATTTGGCTCCCAGCCTGAGAGAACTGCTAACCTGTACATTTGCTTTTCTTCTTAAATGCTTTGTCTGTGCAGAATTACTCTATCTCAGTATTTTTGTGCAGAATTACTGTATCTTGGACCTACTTCACGCAAATCTCATTCTTAGAGCTCAATAGTTACTTATTGCCGTGCACCCACATTTATAAAGTGAAATGGAAATTTTTCATTGCAACTTGCACCCTTGACTTTTTTGTGTGTTTTATCTTGGTGGATTGATTCTTAAACAGTGGATATCTTGCTTACCAAAACAGCAGGGCTTGTTTCTCTGAGATGTAAAAACATTCCTTATAGTAAAAGAACTGATATTTGAGCAAGTGGTAAATGAGGATTTTGCAGCTCGCCCTTTTACTTTGGTATTTTGAAGTACATTAATTCTTGGAATTGGTATTCTTATCCAACATTGGTATTCTTAGAATTTCTGTTCTGTATTTCATGTCTGGAGTACCAAAAATTTTGGAAGCTAATTTGTGAAAGCAGTGCATGGAATAATTTCTCGTCACAGTTAAGTGGTTTTGATCACTTGGAAACTAACAGCGGTGTCTAAAATATTTTGGTTCACACTGAGAAGTCCCTGTTCTTTGGGGCTGCACTGCGATCGCTTCCTACTTGTTTTAAGACTAATATAAAAAAAGTCTCATGCCTTAAAAAGTACGTAAAGAGCTGCACTGAAGAAGGGAAAGAAGGCGGGGTCAACATTTCTGAGTTATACCCAATTTCAAGTAGTAATGCATCTCTATACTATGTGTAAGCTTTTTTTAAGCTCTAGTTCTTTGAGCCTAGCTTCCTCCCTCACTAGGTGGAGCTGTGAGCCAGTTTCCATCTTGTAAACAAAAAACCTGAATGTATTCGTTGGCTTCTGATCCCAAGGACTAGATTCTGTTTCAGGCAAATAGAGTGGTCTGTTTTAAAAACTCTATCTGAGAAATGAGCACAGGGTACGGTGCTGTTAGTGGTGGCACAGAAGTTAAGTGTTTGCTGTCAATAACTTGAATGCTTTGAACACTTTACCATTTTAAAATCTTAAAATGCATTTTCCAAGCTTATAAAGTTCCAAAACCTAAGGTATATGAGCTAAAAAGAGCATTGAATAATTGTCTGTTTGAAAATTATTGTGAGTAGAGAGTAAAGCCTGTTCAAGTCCTTGTTTATCAGTCACTTTAAGAACAGAAGGTCCCCTGTCATTTGGCATGTGTAAAAACAGTTAAGTTTTCTTTCCAGGACAAAAAAAAACAAAACTGAAAAATGCAGTTAACTTTGTTTTGTCACTCAGATTGTCCCACATGTGGTCAACTTGGTTCACTCCTTCAAAAGAGATGGCTTACCTTCCAGTACAGCCTTTCTGATGCAGCTGACAGAGTTGATACACTGTATGATGTATCATTATTCAGGATTTCCAGAGCTCTATGAACCCATCCTGGAAGCTCTTAAGGTATATTAGAATTATTAAGAGGCTAAAGTGGTTTTGTTTTGTTGGTTTCCCTAATGTGCAAGCCATAATCCTGTAAACTCTTTAGAACTTAGACTGAGGGAAAACAGCTAGCCATATAATCTGATGTCAATTCTGTTTGGAATATGCTAGAAGAGTTGTCCTGAGTGTCTAGAATATGACTATAGTAGGCTTTAAGAAAACCCTGGAATGAGAAGTATGGTGTGACTTCTGAAGCCTCATGGAACTATTAATATACTTCTGTAATGTTTGTTCTAGGTGTTTCAATTCAACCCAAGCTAGAAGCTGTAACTCCTTAAATATAAATCCAGAGTGCTGATAGTATTGAAGAGAAATAGGTACTGAGGAGTGCAAAAATCTTGATACTGCAGTCAGTATTGCCCCTGTGTTTGAAGGATGCTGCCCTATGCTGTTTGGAAGTTAAATTCGGCTTTTTTAAGTGCATAATGCACTTAAAGTAAAAAAAAAAAAACCCAAACCTTTAAAAACAACAAATTTGAGTTAGAAAAGAAATAGTAAACCAAAGAGCTACTTGGGTATTACTGCCTGATTTTATAGCAGTTATATTGCAGGGTTTTTTATTTTTTTTTTCCACTTGATGTTTAAAAACCCTGTATCAGTTTAAGTCTCAGTATTCTCAATTTTATTCTTTCATTCTTACATTTCTGCTATCAAATCAAAATCTATTTCTAGTGAAGTAGAAGATACTTTGGGGGGTCTCTTAAAGCTTGATATTTGAGAGGTAGTTTTTTGTGGCAGAGAGGATTCTGTGAATGTGCAGGTCAAAGGTGACTGCCAGCCTCTTATTTCTGCAATTTGAGAGTTGAGTAAAGAAAGGTTTGCAGAGGAGGGATTGGGAAGGGATTTCGTATCCTCTAGGCTGGCAGGGGTAGCAGGACCTTGGAGGAGAATGTGGGAGCAAGTGCAGATACAAAAGTGCTGGGTGGTGGGATCTCTTATGAGAACAAATACCAGGACCTTTTAAGTGTGTTTAAATGTTTCTCTTGTAGGATATGCCCAAACCCACCGAAGAGAAGATTAAGCTGATTCTCAGTCAGAGTGCCTGGACTTCTCAATCCAGTTCTTTGCCATCTTGTTTATCTAGACTTTCTGGAAAATCTGAAACTGGGAAGACTGGTCTAATTAATCTGGGAAATACTTGCTACATGAACAGTGTTATTCAGGCACTTTTTATGGCAACAGAGTAAGTCCTTTTTAATAGCTTTCTTCATTCTATGTTAACTGTTTAGTTATTGCATTCTTATTTTTTTATTAATATCAACACACCCTGGGGTCTCTTGGCTTGCTAGAGCTATGTGGGTCTCTCTCCACTCAGTTACTGATTGTTCAAGTCCAGCTTAGTGAAACTGCAATTTTAACTATTACAAGTCCTGAACCTTCTGCCTGGTGGCAAATGACAAGTCTCTTTTTTCCCCTGTATCCTTGCTTCCTTCTGTGTTGTGAAAGCTTATAGTGATGCTTTTGTTCATCTGAAAGCTAATGAAAAACTTGTCTGTCTGTAGCCTGTTCTTAGACATTTAAATGGTGAAAGGAGTAGTATTTTTGCAGTGTTAGTTCCTACTGTACAGAAATTTTGCATCTGCACTAAGCAGAATCAAGGTGTTTCAGGCAAGTGTCACATATTTCATGTGCTTTCAGATTGCAGTAGTTAGCTGAGCTGGAATGATAGCTGTGGTGGCATTAGCAATCTAGCAAGGAAACTAATGTCTGTTTCTTTTCAGTTTCAGAAGACATGTTTTGTCTTTGAATCTAAACGGTTGTAATTCACTAATGAGAAAATTACAGCATCTTTTTGCATTTTTGGCCCATACCCAGGTATGTTGGTTTATTTCTTCTGCTCCTTTTTCAGCCTGCATCTATATACCAAAATTTGCAAACAAATGTGATGCCATGGAGAGTCCTAATGAGTATATTAGGAATGTAAATATGATAGATATATAGGGGAAATAATCAGTCTGCAAATGTTCAGGTAATGTGAATGGACTTAGAAATCTATACTTCATAGGTTGGACATCTTGGTGGTGTGTTATTTTTTTAAATGTGCAGTAACAGGTTTTCTTTGAGAAGCTAAAAATAAAAAATCCGATTAAGACCTGGTTTGCTATACAAGCTGACTTGATGTAACTTTCTAGGCTAAAGGAAGACTGTCTGCAGTGCTTTTTACACTAAATTTCCTTCTAGTTCAAATTCTCAAGTGGACTTCAATAAAACTTCAAAATATTTTGCTAGTGCTAGAAGGATATAAGGCACTTCTCTTTGATTAATATCAGTGAACTTGTGAAGGGGATGAGGCTGGATCAACTTAAAAATAAATTGCTGCTAAAGAAATACTGATGGTGTTCTGAAGAAAGAAAACATTTTAAAGCTTGCCAACAAGAACAGAAACTGCTGTCATGCATAATATCTGGTTTATGCTCACTACACATTTGATATTCGCCTGCAGGATCCACTATTTTTATCTTTGTGCTAGAGGTGATTACTACTAAGTTAATGGCTCCCTAGGGTCGATTTAAATGTTTGTCTGCCCTATTTTATACATTATCCTCTGGAATAATGTAGTCCAAAATTCAGTGCTTGATATCGTGATATAACTAATTCTTCAAGTAGTTCTTATTTAACCTTGTCCATCTCTCTCTTCCTATGTGAACAGAGAGAGGCATATGCTCCTAGAATCTTCTTTGAGGCTTCCAGACCACCATGGTTCACCCCTCGATCCCAGCAGGATTGCTCGGAGTATCTCAGATTCCTACTGGACAGGTACAGTTAGGGTGCCATTAATGGGAACGAATCTACAGTTTTACCCCGTAGTGTTGGACTCCTGGGAGCAGTTGTGTAACAGTCCCACTGCACAAGTGGGGACCAAGGATTTTAGGCCTCATCACTGCCTGGCAGTGGTTTTCTATGTGGTTTAATCTATGGTATAGTCTGGATACCATCTTGTATCTGCATCATTTAAGGCAGAGTGTGGTGATAGTAATGTTATATTTTTTTTTTTACACGTCTGAACTTGGGCATTACGCTAGTGATGGTCTCAGTATAAAGTTAATGTGGTTACTGAAAGGAGTGTAGGTTTTTCACCTGGAATTTCATGTTGGTGGAGACAGCTGTCTTTTTATACAGGTCAGATAAGTCATGAAGAGATGGTCATGCATTTATAACTACTTTATTAAACAAGAAAACTAAGTGTAGCACAGAAGAAAGCAAATACCTACATTTTTTTAGGAGTCCTCTTAGTTTTTGGCTTGCTGAGATGTGGCTTCAGTAATATGGCTTTATGACACATTCTACTTCTCAAGGTGTTCATCTTGATAATGAAATAGTGGTGGTTTTTAGGGTTGGTGTTTTGGTTGTGGTTCCCCCCTGCTTTGGATTTCCTTATTTGATTTTTCTTGTTATAGTTTCTTACATTCCTTTGCTACAAATCG
Source organism: Apaloderma vittatum (assembly GCF_000703405.1). Lineage (NCBI taxonomy): Eukaryota > Metazoa > Chordata > Aves > Trogoniformes > Trogonidae > Apaloderma > Apaloderma vittatum. The sequence continues at coordinate 17,691 of NW_009731178.1, read as the reverse complement.
TGACTTTTTCTTATCTTTGAAAATAATCTGACACTAGATAAATAGCTACTTGTTCTCCTACGAAATCTGACATGCAGAACTAGCCAACTGTAAGATAATTTAATGGTAAATGATAAAAACATTGTTAGTTTTTCTTACTACTTGCCAGTTCTCTCTGTACATCCATTGTGTTGTCTTTATATGTAATGAAACTCACATTAAATGTGTTTGTGCTTTTTGTACTCTGTTTTGGGTAGCACTGACCTGTATGGTTTAGCTTTCCTAATACAAGAAAAGCTGCTTTTATCTAAGGCGCTTCTAGCTGCTTAACCATCTGTAGTTTTGAGCGTAACTGGGGTAAAGTGTGAAATGGTGCAGTGATACTTTTTTGTAAAATGGCATGGCTACTTGAATTTATTTTTCTTTGTCTTCAGGCTGCATGAGGAAGAGAGAACCTTGAAAGCATTGTCCTCAGCCAAGACTTCTGAAAGTATAATGAGTGAGGAATCCCAGACACAAGAAGCTGTCTATAAAGCACAAGCATTTGCTGAAGCACCTTGTATGCGAAGTGGGGAAAGAACTCTGATAGAGAAGATGTTTGGAGGGAAATTGAAGACTACTATATGCTGTTTGAACTGCAAAAGTATGTCTCAAAAGGAAGAAGCTTTTACAGATCTCTCTCTGGCTTTCTGTCCTCCAACTTCCTTGGAGAACGTTGGCCCGAAATGTGTGGAACATTCTGAAGTGAAAGATGATTACGTGGCGCAAACTAATACTTTAGCAACTGGTCCTGCTGCAGAAACACCTCTCAACGATTTGGAAGTAAATGGTGGATGTGATGCAATAATGAAGGAAGGAACCATGAAAGACGTTTCTACTGAGCCAAACTCTGAGAATTCCGCAAACTCTGAACTCAACAAAGTTCCAGATTATAGGGATATGTCTCAGAAGCTAGATGGTAAAAACACCCTGTCAGTTACAGACTTACTGAATTATTTTCTGGCACCTGAGATCCTCAGTGGAGACAATAAGTATTATTGTGAAAAGTGTGCCTCTCTGCAGAATGCTGAGAAAACTATGCAAATCATCGAGGAACCCGAATACCTCATTCTCACTCTTTTGAGATTTTCATATGATCCAAAGTGTCATATAAGGCGCAAAATCTTGGACAATGTGTCTCTGCCCCTTGTTTTGGAACTGCCGGTCAAAAGGGCGGCGTCCCCTCTAGGTGTAGTTTCGGGAGGTTGGTCTGTTGGTGTGGAGCTTTCTGATATTGGAGAGAATCTTGCTAAAAAACTCAAGCCCTCAGGTGCTGATGAAGCGACTTGCCCGCAACTGGTGCCCTACGTGTTAAGCTCTGTGGTGGTGCATTCCGGTGTATCCTCTGAAAGTGGACATTATTATTCATACGCTAGGAATGTTACTGGTTCAGGGACTTCGGGACTCTGCCACCAGTCGTCTACAGCTCTTTCTTTAGTTTCTCCTCGGGATAAGTTGTTGACAGAGGAGAGTCCTTGTACTGTTGTAGAAAATGAGTTGGACACTGAGATGCCAAGAGAATGGTTTCTTTTCAATGACAGCAGGGTGACATTCACCTCATTTCAGTCAGTCCAGAAAATTACCAGTAGATTTCCAAAGGACACTGCTTATGTGCTGTTTTACAAAAAACAAAATAGTACCTGTGGCTTCAACACCAGTTCGGCAAATGGACTCTGGGTAAATGGAGACCCTCCACTACAGAAAGACCTCATGGATGCTATTACAAAAGATAACAAATTGTACTTGCAGGTAAGACAGTAATCATACACAAAGAGTGGTCATGTTAATACTCAGAAGAGACAGTCTAACAGAAAGATAATGTTAGCTTTTAAATATTCTGTTGCATTAACCTTAAATCACTAATATTGCTTCCATCTTGATATTGCCAAGTCACTGTACTTTTCTGTCTTGAGAAAGCCCTTATTTTTGAATGTTTCTTCTAAAAAGTCTCTATCCTACTGCTTTTGTTTTACTATTGCATACCAGTTTACCACATGGTAAACGAAAATGTTTTCACTTTAAATAACAAAACCTCCCATATGGTAGCTCCCACTCTATTTGAAACAAATTAAAAATCCCATTCTGGGAATGAATGGAAAGCTGGAGTGGATGCTCTATATTATTCTCAGTCCAGAGAACTGTATTTATTACCAGGTTTTACTTACCTGATTTAGTATTTGTTGGGATAAATATAATCAGCATGAGAACGTTAAACACTTTATAGGAACAGGGATATTTCTTGGAAAAATGCCAGTGTTGTGTGCTATACTAGAGCAATTTAATCTGGGTTAATATTAAATTAATACATGCCTCAAGAGAACAAAGAAGTGTGCTCATTTAGTACAAACTGCTGAACAGCAATAGAGCATGAAAGATATTAAACCGCTAAATAACTTTTCAATACTAATTCTCAGTCACTGCTTGATGTTTTCTGTGTGTGCATGTGTATAGACACCTGCCAGTTGTTAAAAATGTTTTGTACTCTGTAGGAATGAAGCAAAGGTCATGACTGAGGTTTATCAATTTCTTGATGCGTTAAGGCTGTTTCTGAACAGTATTTGCAAGTGGGTGGCAAAAGCTTTTTTACTTTCTGTACCAAACGTGATACGTGTCTCCAGAGTTGTGACAGTCGCTCTTTGCACACACATCATGTGCAGGAAACTGGGGTGTTGCTCTTTGTAGTAGTGCTTCTCCTTTTGGGGAAGAAGCCTGGTAGAAGGATTGTGCTGTTTTCTAATGATGTATTGAAAGGAGTGTAGTGGAAGACATGGAGAAATTCAGCCGCATAGCAGTGCCACAGCCGTGTGATGTCCAGTAAGAGCAGTAAGACAAATTAAATCGTGTTTCTAGCTAAATCTGGCAACAAAAAAATCTTAACTCTAAGACCTTAGTTTTCTTCTTGCCTATGGTTAAGATTGTTGTTAATATGGCATAATCAGCAAAGCTGTCACTGATCCTTACGTTCTTTTGGAGTAGTTTTTTTGGTAAAATTTAACTAATGGGGTTTAAGGGGGTATAAAGTTGCCAAGAAGCAGTTCTCTGGAGAGATGGAAGTCGAGGAGGGGGGTAAGGAAAAGTCATTTTGGTTTGGTACTGAGCTTCAATAAACTTTTTTTTGAAATATTTTATGGAGAAAAAAACCCCAAACTTAGCTCAGGTACGATGTAGTAAGACAAAATTCTGTTCTAAGCTAAATGGTTTTGCAGTGTAGTTTTTCAGCTTAACAGGCTATTTATACAAGGCCTGTTACTTTAATGCAAATTTTTTTCTTACTAGGTGAGTTGTTAATAGTCCCTTGTTATTACTAGTAAATTTACTTAGTTTTTGATGTATCTTCTAGTTAGCATACTTAAGAATCCACATAACGTTGTAGATAGCATAGTACTTTCAGGAACATGGCCAGCCTGTCTGTACAGGCAATGTCCTCCAAGGATCTTTTTCTAATTTTGGAAATGAATGTGCATTTCAGTCTTCAGTAGTGTAAAATATTTTCAGATATAGGCTGTGTTTTTCTAAGAGGGCAGAGTAATTTAAACCTTTAAGTGCTATTTTTAGCACCTGTGAAAATACATGGACTAGACTAAGTTCAGTGCTTTCATGGTAGAATAATGCAAATGGTCTTCCAGATTCTTGGCTCTGTTCCTTGCTTTCACTGGGAGGTGAAGAAGAAAAGGAACAATTCAAGGTGGGCCATGTAAGGTGTAAAACACTATAAAATTTCATCCTCCTGCCTTTAGGGAGGTATGTAGTGACGAAGTGTCCTGTGGAGGAGGATATCGGTATGAGCCTTAGCACCTGAATACTTTATTTCCTAAAGAGATAAAGCTTGTACAGGTTGTCTTGTCTTTTTCTTGTCAGTCTTCCAGAGCATAACACCTGCTTCACTCCCTCAATTTTTTAAGCTCCTGGCAGCTTTGAGAAAGGGATACTAAACCCAAGAAATTGGCTGCAAGGTTTATGAAACTAGCTGGCCAGAGACAAAATACTGTATGATATCTCTTGATGAGCACAGGCTTTTTTTCCCTCATTGCATTCTTAGATGCTTAAGAAGCCACAGGGGCATCCAACTGAAAAAGCAGCTGCAGGAGGCAGTGCCTTCTTGTTCCTCTGCACTTCTGCAGGTACTTTCTCCAGCAACTGATTCCGGTTTTAGGGAGTGCTTGAGTGTTCACAAGACTAATGCTAAAACAGAGTTAGTGAGTTAGCATAGCAGTGACACTTTGACAGTTAAAAAGCTGTGCTGAATGGAAACTAAACAGCTTGTCCATGTTCTTGCCTTTTCTCCGAGTATGTTGTTGCTCTTGTCTGAATGGAATAGAAAAAATTATTAAATTATTAACATTGGTTTAATGGTCTTAACTCTGTGACAGACGAGAACAAGGGTACCTTAAAATTGGTAGGATGAAAATTCAGGTAAAACGTATCAAAACCTAATGACTTGTTACCTTTTGATCAGTATTCTAGTTTCTTAGTAACATACCATGTTGCTACAAAATAAAATTTAAGTAGTTTTAAATGGATTTAGTTACAGTTCATGTGTACTTATGTTCAAAAAAAGTTATACATCTTGGATTGGCTGTAGATCATGGATTCATTTTGGTTGGAAAAGACCTCCAAGATGATCAAGTTCAACTGTAGCCTGACACCACATCCACTTCTAAACCCTGTCCCTGAGCACCACCATATCTAGACATCTTTTAAATACATACAAGGATGGTGATTCAGCCACTTTTCTGGGCAGCCTGTTCCAGTCTTTCATAACTTCTTTTGATGTACAAATTTTTCATAATGTTCAACTTAAAAGTTCAACAGAGTTATTCAGACTTAAGAGTCCAGATGTTGCTTTAAAAGCAGTTTCAAAATTGACTAGAAATAAGCTGCTTCAAGGACTTGAGGTAGGTTTGGTGGTTTGGTTTTGTTGTTTATTTGCTGTGGGTTTGGTTGTTTTTTTTTTTTAATTGTCTATCTTCTTTGATTTCAGGAACAAGAACTTAGTGCTCGAACACAGGCACTTCAGGCTGCCTCGGCCTCGTGCTCTTTCCGACCCAATGGATTTGATGACAACGACCCCCCGGGAAGTTGTGGCCCCACAGGTGGAGGAGGTGGGGGGGGGTTCAGTACTGTTGGTCGATTAGTCTTTTGACTGTGAAGACAACCTGGAGTACACTGGTTCCAAAGCAACCCCCTACTGCTGAGGACAATTCAAATACTGAACTTTGTCGGATGTTGTACCAAATTTTGAGACTTGATCTTTGTTCAAAAGCCAAGGTCTTTCTTGGTTATGTTTCTTTTGAAATAAATAAGTGCATAATGGAAAAAAAACTACCTCTTAAAAATTTAGTTGCTTTTAAAGTAAGATATGCCTGCCCAAGAGCCAGAAGGTGGAGGTTTTTAAGAAGTTGCTAATGACACTGCATTAAACTGAGCAAACACACATCAGTTTCTCATCATCCACTGAATGAAAATCTGTTATTTGTGATTTTTTTTTTTTTTTTTTACTCGGATGGTATTGCTTTCCGTGCAAGTCCTTTTAGATGGGCTAAACTGCATACATTGTCTCTCACCATGACCTTATTTTCAAATCCAGTATCTTCATGGATTTCCAGAGATGATGCAATTTATAATGAAGGCAATAACTTTAAACATCACATGATACAGTACTTTCCTGATGAAAAATTATTCATTGTATTTCCTATGTAAATGTAAAGAAGAAAAAATAACTTAAATACTTGCAAAGTTTTTTTTCAAACAAAAAAAGTGCATGTTCTGTAGGAACAATGTTTTTAAATAGAAATTAACTTTGTAGCATTTCTAATTGTTTTGAAGGTTTTGAAATTATTTCAGGGGTTTTATCTGCTGTGTATTGAAAGGAAGAGAATTCTGTATGTGCCTTGCAGTAGTGTAATTTAAAACAAACTTTCTGAGGCTGTGGGAAAGGTGGAAATTGTGTTAATAGTCAATTATTATTTTTTTTTAATCAGTATTAGAAATCAGTACACTTATAGAAAGCTATTTGGTTTCTGGAAGTAAAAATCAGGTGGTTTGAAATGCAGTGAGTGCATTGCCCCTTATTTTGTCTTGAGAAGTACGTACATGGTTGTCTGTAAATTTTGTGACCTCTGTTGCTAAGAAGAAGCTGCTCATACCTACCCTACTGAGCTACGTTTGTGAAGTCAGAGAGGTTCCCAATGTTGATCCTTGCTGTGAGGGTCTTTGCTTTTTAGAATCCTTTAAAGCTTTTGATTCTGCTTGTAGTGAGACACTTCTGGCGAGTTTGGGTTTTAACTGTCGGCAGAGCACCAAAACGGTGCTGTCCGTGGAGCACTGGTTGTTACTTGCTTGTTAGGCCAGCACAGGCTGAGAATCTGCTCTTTTGAGTCTTGGCACAAATGGGAACTTTGTTTTTGATGTGCAATGAGGATAATGGAAGTAAAGGAGTTAATACTGTTGGATCTGATGATGAATTCTTAACTTGAATAATCTTATAGGGAAGTCTAAATTTATTTAAAGTATTTTTACAAAACTCTGCACTGTTTTAATATGTTTTTATATTATACTAGCTGACAAAGTGTGTCCTTAAAAAGCATGCAAGCCTGGCAGGTGTTAGCTTAACTGTACAAAATAAATTTATTAGAAAATGCCTTTTAAAAAGCGTAAAGTAAGTTGGGAAAATTGAAACCTTGTTCATATGATATCCAGTATATGGAGTTTAGTCTGAAAGGTAGCTTAGCATGCAAACTATTTTTATAGTATCACTCAGACTACGTGATTTTCTCTGCTGTAGGTTCATATGTTACTGCTCAAGAGAGCTAGAGCAGCACACTTGGACTTTTTTCTTTTTTTTGTTAGCTTCCAAACTTTATTCTGACTGTTCGTAGTACCTCAGCTTTGAACTGCGCTTTCATTGCTCTCGGAATTGCAAGTTTCTGAACCAGAGGTTCAGCCATGGAAATGTGGAGCATGCAAGACTAGTGTGAGAAATGTTTTGTTGTGCTTGGACGAGGTTTTCTTGAAAGCTCACTTTGCCTTGAAATTCTGTGAGTTTGAGTCAAAGAGTTTCTCATTTCCTTTTAGGCTTCTTTGCCAATTAGCTCTGATTTTAAAGTAACTTGTGTGACAGGTAAACTTGACTTTTCTCTCCCAGATTATGAGGACACATGAAAAAGCTGTGTACTGTTTGCATTACAGTGGGAGTGTTTTGCCTCTCTGTCAATTTACTGTTCATTTTAAAATAACAGTAGTAAGTAGGAACAAGGGCAAGTGGTTTTGCTCTGTATCAAATTGTGATTTTATACAAGTCAGTCTTGGTTTTATGTTCTTGCAGTAAAAATACAAATTATGTAGGCTACCTAAAAATAATGTACAGTATGAATTTTGTGTACCTATTGTACTGTATTTCATGGGCTCTTTGAAGGCTTTCTACACCCTTGTTTGCCTGTTCTAAATTAAGTGTTAAATATGGAAATTCTATGAGAGGAATGCCAATGGGGTTGGATCTCCTTAGGTATAAAATGATGGTATGTCTCAAACTGAAAATAACTTTTTGTTTTTGTTTTTCCCCTTGTTGACTTCTTCTGATGCAGTTACTTTGGCTTTTACAAGCAGACTTTAAAACTCAGCACACCCATTTGCAAGTCTGCTTATTGACCCGACAGCCAAATTCATACCTAATTTGGAAGGTTTCAGTGAAACTAGTGGAAGTGGAGAAGTATTTTGCTTTCTACAATGTACACCTTTTTTTTATTGTTCACAGTAATGGTGTTGCATGCTCCTGTCTTCTGGATATAATAGGAGAGAACAATGTAGATATGGTACTTGGGTTTCTGTTGCCTGTGACCGAATGCTGGATGGTTTGTTTAATGACGTTTTTTTGACTCCGTTCTTCATTTGTTTTCTTGCCAAGGTGAATCAGTAGAAGGATACAAAATGCATAATACTGTTTCCGAAGCTTAGGGGTTTTTCTTTCCTTTCCTGAAGGATACACTGTTGTACCAAACTCTTACGATGCTATGTGTTTTAAAATTGTGTTTCTTTTTAACAAGACAGATTGTGTTTTGGTCTTTAACGCTCAGCAAAGCTGTATTAACTTTCTTCCGTCCAGTTCACTTTGCACAGTGTTTTTGACGTGGAGCATTATGGTGGGTTGCTGTGAGTGTCATCCCTGAAGAACTGATTACAATTTCTACAGGCCTATTTATCCAGCATGAGGAGAGAAAAGGCTTCTTTGGATGACTAAAGAAATCACACCTTCTGGCTAGCTTTTTTTTTTGTTGTTGTTGTGTTTTTCCTCTCTTGTTCCCTGCTCTGTGAAGTTAAATATTCTGTATGCTCTCGAAGTTAAATTTATGGTTAAGCTTTTTTTTTTTTGTCTGTAGCAGTAAGGTTGTTTATGGAGTCAGAATACTACTTTTTGTGCAAAGACAGAAGCATCAAGAGCTGAAGGAGCGTTAGAACAAAAGCAAATGGGTATAGGCTTTTTGTAAATAAGATTTAGATTAGAAACAAACCTCTTAATTACTGGCACTAGTTCTGGAACAGCCTTCCAGGCAGAGACCTGCTTTGAAGGAAGAGCCAAGTATATCTATGAAAGAAAGTGAATGCAAAGTGGAGTCTCAATAGTAGTCAACTAGACTTGATAAACCAGAGGTCCCTTCCTTGATTTTTGCTCCTTGGTTGGGCTTCCCATCTTGACACATGGCCAATTTTTGTTTTTAAGGCTCGAAGATGAAAGTATAAATAAAGGGAACACTAAAATAAGACGTAACAACGAAGGTTGACTGCTCAGTGTTGGGTGGTGTTGATCTCTGATTTAGGAGAGTGAGGTGTAAAAATTAGAAAAATCACAGAAGGTGGAAGCTTGGAAGACTTGTGATCCTAAGAATGTGCTCAGTTTGCAACACAGAGGTGATTACCTGGTTAACTACCAACTATGGGATGTAATGGGTTGCAGCACTATCATCAAATGTAGTCAAATGTAAATTACTGGACTTATTCAGTGGGTGAGCAAATAATCTGTGATCTAAACAAGAGATGGCAATAGACAACTTTCAACTTTGATGTTCCCTGCAGCCAGTCTTCCTTAATCTGGATCAACAGCTGTAATATGCTCTTAAATCACAGGGGTGTCAGGTCAAATTTAAGAGTGAGAACCAAAAATTGTGTGACACTGTTTGGTTTGTGCATGACACTGTGTTCTGCATGGGCTTAAGAACTAGCAAATATCTCTCTTTCAGCAAGTGGGTTTAAGAGGCTTGAGTGTGATGCGTAGAATGGCATCAGCTTACCACACATGCTTTGGGGTTTTCTTGGTTGGTTGTGTTTTTTTTTTTTTAAATGCACCTGCATCCATCCCCCTGTTCACTGTGAGTCTTGCTTTTGCTTGAATGAAAGTGTCTGGATCAAAGGGAAAACAAAACTAGCCAGAGTGAAGCAGAGGTGAATCTTTTTTAAAAAATATGCTTTCTTATTTAAAACAGAAGTATTTTTTCCAAGTCTGCTGGATACGAGGCAGATACGTAGACTCAGGATACACATTTTGCTTTCCTTTTTATTTCCGACGAGGGTAAAATTTTCAGGAATCGGTGCGGAAGTGCTGAAATAGGCATGTCAAAATACACAACCTGCCACTGCTGCAATGGTGCAAGAGCGCGTTACCACGTGCTGCGATGCTTGCTGGCCAACTGGCTTCCCCAGGAGCTTAACTGGGAAGAGCAGCTGCTCTCTGAGCTGTGCCTTGCTGGGTGCCCCTTGGGACCTTTCACCGTCAGCTACACCCATGGGTGGCTGGAGGCAGCTGCCCTGGGATGCTGCCTCAGAATGTGTCTCTGCAGTGGGGGCCATGAGAAGAGTCAAGGTAACCCGCTGTTGAGGTGTGAGCTCCAGTGGGGCACAGTCCCCAACCCCCTCAGTGGAACACCCTGAGCGGGCAACTCGGGGACCCCTTGAAGAGGAGATGAAGGGATGCTGGTGTGAAGGCCAAGTGCTGATGCAAGAGCAGAGTGCCAAACTGCAGAAAGGGGAGGATGGCTCCCTTCTGATTTAGAAGCTGTGTGTGTTCTTAATGACAATTTCATGTGTATCTGCTAGGAAGTTGTACATTTAGTGTAACTTTCATTTAAGACTGCTCTGTCTATGATTCTTTGTCATCCAAGCCTAACCCTTCTAAAATTTTTCATCAGATCAATGTGCTTGAGGAGGGGGAGGAGACACCTCAGCAGGCACGTTGAAAAAGATGCGGCGGAGTATTTCAGCCTGACGTTAAAAATAACTCAGCAACAGGATATGTGATTGGGCTAACAGCAACCTTGAGGCCTGTGGTCTCCAACCTTTTTTTGATTAAAAGCCCCATCAGTAAAAACTTTGTGTGAACCTAATAAAAGTGTATTTATTTATAAATTATATGTGCTATTGTCCTAATATATTATGTACATACACAAGAGTAGAAGTTGAAAAAGTATGAGATAAAGATGAAATAAATGCTATTTTTCAATACTTCCTTTATGAATGGTACAAAAAATACTTCTTGTACCCAAATGGACTGTCTTGCACACCTCCCACCCCGGGGCTGCACACACCTGGCTTTGGAGACCACTTTTCTGGGCTGTGAAAAGTTTTAACTTGATGGGAACAAGTTGACCTGTTCATTAATAATGGTTTCTTTTACTTGGCAAATATAGACTGTCTTCATTAATTTATGCTGCATGACTCTGTTTTGGATCTGTGTTTATTTCGAGTTCTTACAACACTGGATGCAAAGGACTGTGAACTTTCACAATTTGTTTTCCTACAGTGTGCATTATATGACAGAAAAAAAAAATATATAAAACCAGATATGTCAGCCTTAAGTGGTTTGCAGAGATGCAAAGCCGTTCCAGTTCTGACTGGAGCCCCTATCCTTTGCCAACACAGGAATGTGTTAGTACTTGGCTTTAAAGGTCAGTGCTGTTTTTCAGCTGACTCGCCTTTTCTCAAGTGTTCTGTAAAGAATTACAGTATTTAGTGCTCAACTTGAAAGTTATTTTCTTGATGTATTGTTCATAGTGTTTGTTCTACAGAAGTACAGCTGAAATTTTTGCGGTATGCCTGTTAAATCTTGTAAACTGGCATGAATGTTTAATGGTACTTACCAGGTTTTAAAAATGGATAGGGCAAATGAAAGTTTTACTGTATATGTGTTGGGCTGCATAAAGCCATCTATATATTTCAAATGCCTCAGAAGGTGTCCAAAAGCACTTAAGTTTTGATATGTTTGAGTTGTAAGATAGATACTCTGATTAAATATAATGGGGGGAGTGTTAGAATTAAATCTCAACTTGAAAGTTCTCATAAAACCATGGCAAATAAGTTGAACAGACAGCTCCTCATGGGCCAACAAGATCTGGAGAACCAAGTGTGGGCAGGAGCTGAATTTGATGTCTATTGGAGTTGCAGTGGTGTGATTTTGATTTCAGTTGTCTCTCAGCTGGTGTTACTTAAATCTTCAATGATGGTGATATGACCTTCAATTTGTATTAGTGAAGATCATCATTGGTTCTCAGTGAACATGGAAGTTGAGGTACTCCCATAAATCAAGACAGGGTTCTTGAAGGCTGTTTTCAACCTCAGTGCATTTCTCCCTGAGTTTCCCTGGACTGCAAGTTGAATGAGTTTGGATGGGTTGGTTGTTTTTTCTTGGCTGTGGGAATACCTAGCAAACTCAAAACAATTAACAGGATGGTTAATAATCTGTAAATTACTCCTGGGTGGTGAGTTGTGTGAGAGGGAAGGGAAAGGTTTAGGTTGCCCTTAAAATGTGCAGTTGGAAGTTGAGTCTCTGCTAGTTGGCTGCTCACACCTCCCTCTGGCATCAGGAACAGCTGCCCCTATGTGGTCTCGGGATTAAGCTCGGTGCTGCCTATGAGGATGAAGTTGTGGGAACCTCCCCTTCATCCAAGACCTGTTCATGCCAATTGTACAAGTCTTCTTGACCTGAGCTGTTTCAGTTTTGCTTTAAGTGACTTGAACCTGCTAGCCGTCAAGGTAAAGGACAGATCAAACCTAAGCATAATAAAGCTCCCAATCACATTGAAAAAAATAAAAAAATGCCTTGGCTACAGTTGAAGCTGCTAGATCTCTGCTGTGCTTTGAAATCCCAGCGTTGCAGGAGGTATTTCCTACTGATGAGAGCATGAAAACAGCAGCTATGCAGAATTCATTGGGCAAGGGAATTGGCTGTGGTGTAAGCAAGCAGCTAGGTGCATGATTTCATCATCTGGCTTGCATTTAGGGGTTAATGTGGAAGACACATGTGAGGATAATAAGCAATATGAATTGGAGGATGTGCAAGAGAAAACAACCGGGCTTCAAGTAGTTGATTTCTTAAAAGCAGTTACTAATGCTTCTGTGAAAGATGGATCGGTTCCTGGAGTTTGATTTGATGAGAGAGAGACAACCAGATGATTATAAAAAAGGGGAGGGAGAAGCTGGAAATAAATATCAGCAAGAACTTCATTCAGAGTGTGTGGGTATGCAAAGCAGTGCATTTCCTACTCCTGGAGACCAAAGAGAAGATGTTTAAGCATAAACCTTACCAAGTGCATGTCACGTATACATAAAGAAAAACCCTTGTGAGAAGAAACATAGCAATCATTTGGTCAAGGTAATTGTGACATTTGTGTCTTCATTATTATTTGTGCTAAACTAATGCCCAGTCTCCTATCTGTCTGCGTTCTATTCAAGCAAAATTCTTTGCATAAAAGCAAATATTTTTAAGGTTTGTCTTTTTAACTTCAGTCTCCTTTGGAAGCTGCTGGCTGTTCTGGTGTTCGGGTTTTTTTTTTACTTTTCCAGAATAATTCTGCCTGAGTTTTCTTCCCACTTCTTATAATAATGATGCACACTATTACAAGGTGTGGGTCTGTGTGTATACTAAATTCTATCTGATGTGACAGGTTCCTTATTTTAGGTCTTAGCCTCATCCCTGAAGCATCCTTTGGCCCAGAACTTTTAGGATAGATGTTCTCCTTCAGACCACTGTAAGCCAGCAAGATTATTCCCTTTGCTCCCTTTCTACTTTAAGTGCCTTCATGAAAAACTGAGGAGATTGCAGCCCGAGACCTGCTGGTTAAGAGAACCTGCAGTGTCACTAAGCAGAGAAAAGTATTTTGGACAGGTATCTCAGGAGGTCTGTGTTCAGTAGTGGTTTTCACCAATTCTGCGCTGTCCATTTGGCAACTCCTTATCTCCTTCTCCCCTAAACAGATCCGGTGGAATGAATTATCATGATACTTGGGAATCGTTTTCCTCTGTGGCTTCATTGATGTTGTGGTGTTTTCCCTCTTTGTTCTTCTGTTCTTTGTGTTCTTGCAGCTGCCTTGTCAACTCTGATGGGAACCTCTCCAGCACACAGACTCTGTCTTCCACACTGCACCCGTGTTGGTAGGGGGCTGTACCTAAGTGTTTCTATGTCCATTAACTTGTTAATACTACTGTGATACTTAACGTATCAAACAAGGGATAACAAAAATGCAGTTAAACTTAAGTATTGCATCAACGTAATCTGATGTGACTTTCTATAAATCCTCTATTCTGCATGTGTAAATTAAGATGAGTAGCAGTTACAGTAAAAACTCTGTGTTTCTTCAACTCCGTAAGAACTGCTAGGACATCTGTGTGCCCACTGGTAGAAGGAAGCAGTGCAGGAGTGGGTGTGCTTCAGGTGTTTGGAGGGAATTGCCTTGTTAAGAGGTTCTCACAAAGGCCAATTGCTCCTCATTTTTATGCTAAGGCTTGTGGTTGCAGGTGCATGAACCATTGGCACTTGGATGCCATATCAGATATTTTGTGTTCGACTCTGAATAAGCCTGAGTTACAGAGCAGCACGACCGTTCTGCTAGTGGTGGGGCTTGGGGATCGTGCTGGGTGAATAGGACAGCAAATTACATGATGGTGAGGCATAACTGAAATGTCGACTTAGTTTTCTTCAGCTGGAAGTCACGGTGTCCGAAGTGACACCACTTAGTCTGACTGCTGAGTAGAAGGTTGCCTTGTATTTGCAGGGTATGAAAAATGATGAAGGAAATTGGTTTTGTGACTTCCAAGTGCATTCCTACTTTTAAGAGCAGAGAAATCTCTGACAGTCCATTTCACAGCTGTTAGCTGTAAATTAATCTATGCATGTCAGTATAGTGTGTGAAGAATAGGAAGGAATATTTCTGATTAAAACTACACTGACTTGAGTATTCTTGTAAAGTCTTGTCTGGTTTTTTTTCTCGAACTGACTTGCTTCAGATATTAGAGTTGCAATTTTAGCTGTGTTGTGTTTTTAACAACTCGAGTACATCCTTTACATCTCAATGCAAGATTTTTATTTGTTTTGAGTAGCATAAGTGTTTATGAATGTAATCCAAATACTGTACTTTAAATACAAGTGGGTTTGCACTGTTTTGTTACTGAGGTCCCTAGTGTGCTATATTAATTTTGGAGTAATTATGAGCTTATCCAGTAGAGAGCACTAATGGCACTGCTATCTTTTAGTTGGCATTCCCATCTAACTCTCTAGCATCGTTATACAAATTCATGCTGTGGAACACTGGGCTTGGATTGTTGTAAGCTTTTCTCTAAATCAGTGCATGGCTGACAAATAATAAAATTTAGGGGGAAAGTTAGTAGTTGAGATGGTTACTGCCTCTATGTAGGCAGAATCCAGCAGTGGAGAAAAAAATAATTTTTACTAAAAAAGCATTTTTACTAATAATCTTTTAGTGACTACTTGTGCTTCAGAGTCAAGATAGCCAAGCTGGGTATGAGCAAGTTTACTGACACAGAAATTCTAGAATCCTCATGATGTAGCATGAATGAGAAAGACAGACTTGCCTGTGAGATGTTGAGTGGAGTTCACGGCCAGCAGTTTAATAATTCCTTTTCTCGCTTTGTGAGAAGATTAGATGGAGCCAATGAGAAAACACAAATAGACCCATAAATAGAAAGAACGTTTCCAAGTACCTTTGAGAGAGCCTCTCAAATTTGTGTCCTGGGTAAAAGGTCTCTCACACTGCTGCACAGCAACTCAACTGTGTGTGCCTGGAACAGCTCAGCGAACTGTTCACCTTATGTCTGGAGCATGAAGATGCTGTCTGTAGGAGAAAAAGATGTTTTAAGTCTCCCTTAGGGTTACAGAAGAATTTTAATTACGTGACCAGTGTAAATTAATCTTCCTAAATACACAGGCAATCTGAAACAGTCACACCGAGAGACGTGTGAGTTGCAGTAATTCATCTCAATCTTGGATGAATTTAAGAATAACTGTCTGGAGGCGATATCTTTATTACATTATTTGTAAGGACTTAGAGGCAAAAAAAGCAACAGCCACACTATGAAGCTAAGCATGAACTTGTAGTATTGCCTCCAGGCTTAGTTGCGTTAGATGAAGTTTGGTCTGAATTTGGTTTAGGAGACAGCAGTATTCTCTCAGAAGCAAGTCCCAGTTTCTATCTTCGCTACTTGATTTCTAATAGAAAAGACTCTGTTCAATATATGGGAGAAAAAATCTACGCATGGGTAAGGTAGTGCATTCATCTAAATAAACCACATGACTTATTTCATTAAAAATAGCATCTGTATCTACAAGTCAAATTATTATGGAAAAATCTGCTTGCTTGGAGGAGGATGTTTATTGAATAGTAGAATTTCAGATTTTTCTAAGTGAAAATGAGTACTTTGAAGATGGCAGTCATAGTTGTAACTGGGAGAGACAGGGATTTTCTGTGTCTTTTTTTTTATAATATGAGCACAATTAATGTAGCTATCGCATCAGTACTCTTTAGCTTTTAACTGCGTTTGTCAACTGGTCCTAAAAATCTACCATCTGGTAACAATCTGCATTAAAATACTGGCCTGCCTGAAATTAATGGGAGTTTTGCCATGGACTTCAAGTCCAGAATTTCACTCTGCTCTTCATCTTGCATGACTATTGCTATTCAGGGTGTGGCAAATATACTATATTCTGCATCCTGATTTATGCAAGCATTTGCTGAGCAGATGTCAGGCAGCTAAACTTGTTCATTTCAATCCATGTTTCCTATAGCAAATGAAAAAATGAGGCCAGATTGGTCTCAGGTGTGTTTCTATTCACTTGAGACGGTTAAAGCAGTTACAGTTTCTGATGAGTCAGAAACATCGTACTGGATTTTAAGAAATGCAGCTATAAAGTAAACAAGGTTTTATTACTTCTGGCGATGTGAGCTGACCAAGCCAACACTTTCACGGCGCGAGTGGCTGCGGACGGCGCGAGCAGAGGCACGGCTCCGAGAGTGGGGTTCGGGTGGGTGCACGGGGCTTCCAGGTGAGCTGCTGCTGTGGGGCTGTTACTTCTCCAGATCATCACCTTGCCCTGAAGTGCGGCCACCCTGCAGGCACCTGTGGGGAGGGAGGGCGCCATACAAAACCAAGATTTATGAAAGTGCTTGAGTTCCCTTTTCCCAGGGTAAGCATTTGTCAAAAGATACAAAGTAAGTTTAGCCCTTACTGATTAGCTCGAGAGGGAGAAAAAAGAGTAAGGAAAACCTCCCTTGCCAATCTTTTTTCATTTTTTCAGTTGTGAAAAACCTTGTGTGCTTAATTGGCTCAATAACCTCATATGGGGGGGACAGGGACTGTGTTTGTCCAAGACCCCGTTTACAATGAAGATCAAGTAAGAACACATAACTGGCATATCTTAGCCAGAACCCACGGTGGGAGTCACTCCCACAGTTATGTCTGGTGCTTGCCAACTCCTACTGAGCCTGGTATTTTCCCATTGCATTGTTTATACTGATAGCTTCTATTCAATAATAACAGAAATCTTTGCAAGGGTGAAAGAGATTAAAGCTCTATAATTGAGTAAAGAAGTGTTAAGTGATTTCCACAGCCACTGAAGAGTGTGTAGCCTACATGATAATCTCATGATTTTTATCTTTGCTCTTTACTGAGAGCAGTTGGTGAGCATTTTATGCCATGTTCAGATGTAAAATAAGATCTCTGTTTTGAATCTTTTTGGGGGAGGAGCAGTAAATGATGGAGCAAGGCTGCCAGCGATAATTGCTAAAATGCTTGAGTGTGTGTATATATATGTGGTCACAAGACAAAGCTGCATGGGTTTGTGTTGCAAAACATGGAGTTTATTTCTGAGCAATAATAGTAAGGAAATAAGGTAGTTAGAATAAGATAATATCCCTTTTTGCTTGCATCTTCCTAAGGAAGACTAATGTGAAAAAAACTGTTTAATTATTTTTGCTGTTCAAGTGGGAACTCCTGATAGGAGCAGCAGTGGACAAAAGCTGAGCTCGATTTCTTGCCAGAAAAGTGTGCTTAAGATAATTTGCTGGCTTGAACATCCCCCACTGCAGAGGGATGTTGTGAGCCCTCAGCATTCAGACCCTTTAGACCCCCACCAGCTCAGTGAGTGCAGAAGAGCTGCAATAATAAATGTTGCCATCTGCTTCTGGTTAGGACTTTGTGTCTCATCATATCTGCCATAGCGATCCACGCACGTGAGAGGGCCAGGCGTGATTATTTCTATTAGCAAGAAGCAAGATCACACCCTGAAAAGCCCCATCTGGTCCAAACTTGCTGTAGGTTGCCTGGTGAGCAACGCAGGTCACTAAGATTGTCACGCTTATGTCCCATATCATAGAACAATTCAGGCTGGAAAAGACC
>NW_009731177.1:19149-40398 GCF_000703405.1 Apaloderma vittatum | reverse complement strand
TTCACCGGCTTCGTCGCTCTCGGGTCTAATTATTTTCTTTTAAAATCTTTTGAGTAGGGAAACAACCGCTTTAGGCTGTATATAGCGGATAGTTAGAGCTTCAAAATCCAGTGTTGATCCAACTCTGTTGAAAAGGCGCCTGACGACTCTTAATATCTGTGTTCACGATGCTGATGGGTCTAATCATGGAGGCTGGGGTTGAACTGTGGATGTCCAAACATAGTTTGATGAATAATTAATCGTGTATAGCTCTGAAGAGCGAGCTTTTCAAGCAGTGTGTCGGTGTGAGGTCAGGGAATGGTGATGGAGCTGTGTGCTTAGGTCGTGTGGCATTCTGGAGACCTTAAAGCCTGGCTGGCTGGTGTAAAGCTTGGACTATTATGTGAGGGTTGCTTCGTGCCACTGAAGATGTCCCTTGACTCGTGACATCCCATTCTCCCTTTAAGTCTGTTGCCATCTCTAATTACAATTAAATCTCCTACATGGATTTCCCCTCACACACACTTTTTTTGCAAATTTTGCTTAATGGGGAAAAGGACCTGTCTAAAAAAGCCACGTTTTATTTGGGTGGGAGCTTCTGTTTGGATTAAATACACATTCTAGGAATTTTGCCTTGATTTGGGATTCATTTGAAAAGAGTTCAGAACAATACGTTTTTTCTGTCTATACCTGAGTACTGCGTGGTGTCACAACTGGCTGTGTGACAAGGTGCCGTAGTCACCCACTGCACAGGGACAGGGATGTCTCATTGGCATTTCATCAATGGCACAAAAGCCCTCAAGTTATGACCTAGATACACTCTTCCAAAATTTCTCTGGGCTCAGTTATTTGTGGTCACCATCAAGATATGTGAGCTTATAAGCACTGTGGAGTAGAGGATCAGAGCTCAAAATGGTGTTTCTAAGCTGGAAATGTTACCTGAAATCAACTGGAGATGGTCTTGAGAAGGGGAGGTCAAATGCAGAGCTGGGAACTCCGGGAGAAGTGACATTGTGGAGGAGGATCTGGGAATTAGGATGGATTGCAAACTGAGTGTGCGTCAGCAGCAGGAGGCCTTTGTGGTAGAAAATCCAAAACCAGAACCCAAGCCTTCGCTTGGGGATGCATTAACAGGAGCATTGCAAGCGTGCAATTTAATTAGTCTCTTCAGCTCAGTAATGATGAAACCAGACTGATAGGCTTAGTTTTGAGCATTAAGCTGAATTAAAAAAGCTGAGAACTGGGGAAGTTCTGTAGATCACAGTGATCAGCTTAGAAAATATGATTTATGACGGGGTATGAAAGAAAATGAGTTGCTTGTGCTGTAAAAGATTGATGGAGGGAGTGGAGATGAGATTTGCAAAGTGTAAATGCAGCCTTGCAAAGAAAGCTCTATTTTAGTCCTTCTCTACACAGACTTGGAAGATATCCGGTTACCACTTACCTGTGACAAGGAAAGTTTAGGTTTGGATATTAGAAACATTTTAACTAAGAAGAGAAATGCAAGGGAACAGAGAACTTAAGGTGAGGAATCGTGGTCCTTGAGGGCCTTTAAGGAAGGCTTAGACTGGTGTCTCTTGAGAGTTACATGGAGCTGATTCCCTCTCAGAAGGACCACTTGAGATATCATCCAACCCTTACCTTCTCTGCAGCAATCATAGAATTTAAAAATAATTACAGCCTTTGCAAGAAGTACAGACTTCCTTCTTCATTCCTCCTTTATGGCTAAGGAAACTCTGAGATACGTTTGCCCCATGAAACTGATTTTAAATGGAGGAAGTCACATACCTCATTTTCTTGTTTAATCTTCCGAAAGTGCGCTTGCTTCTTGCCCCCTTATTTCCTAATGCAAATTTCAGAGCAAAAGATCTCTTTGTATCCTGATCCTGCAGAATGAGTTGAGCTGGACTTAAAAGGGGTAAGAATGAGGCCTGTAATGGAAGATTGCATAGAGGTCAGAGATGTAATTAAACAGTGTTGGAAGTTATCTTCTAAAAATGCAATCCTGTAATACTGGCTTGGGAATGCTTAGAGGGTTCTTGAAAGTGCTTTTCTGTGACTCTTAAGAGCTGTATTGGGGTACAGGAAGCTCTACATCAATTAAAATGGCCTTTGAAGAATTATTCTCCATCCGTGTCCAAGGTCCTGGAGAATGTCAGCTCTTGGAGAAAGTGCACTTACACTGAAAAATTACAAAAACTCACCACCACTACAATGAGTAGATTGTCTCCTCATGTATTCAGGATCACATCTGCTTATTTCTGTGACAGAAGCAATTTAGCGTTGCAGAGCCACTTGGCTATAGAAGTAATGATTGAGAAAGAACCTAGTCTGAATTCCCCAAAGCCATTTTTGTTGGCATGCTGTGAAGTGAGCAGTACTTTTAGCGTTCTCTTTACCTCTGATGTGTCTCTGTCCTTAAAATGGCAATAATAGCTGGCAGGCAAGATCATGGAGACTGTTTAGTGTCCCCACACAGCTCTGAGAACCTCCAAGTGCTGTGGGTATCTGCATGACTTCTGTGTCTAAGTCTGAGAGTTTATTTCAGGTCATTTTCAGCCTGTTTGAGGCTTGGTGAGGAGCAGATTTCCCTGTGAGATGGGAAGTGGGTCTCTAATGTGCCCCTGTGGCTGCGGAGCTCTGAACCCAACTAATACCTTTGTAAGCAGACACACATGAAATATGCAGCACCAGTGGGCTTGGGAAGGCTGCGCTGGGAGGTGCGTTGGGTGCCATTGGAGACGCCTGGCTCTTTGGCCATTAGTGGTCGGGAGAGCTGGCAGCACCTTGTGTCCTCCTGCACTAGGTAGCTAGGCACCCTTCTCCTGCGTCCTGCATCTGACATCTGTGCGCCACGTGAAAGTGAGATGAGGGCTCAAGCTTTTGGACCCCTCTTCCTTGCAGTGAAGAAGGTGTTAGCCCAGGAGGTGTTTTGACTCAGCCCCTATGTTTGTCCTGTTACACAGTGCTCTTGCTTGCACTGTGCTCTTGCTGTCGATCCCTGTGTGCTGTGAGAGCGTAGGGGAGGAAGGCGAACAGCTGTCACCCCAGCAAGGGGAGTGCACATGCCTTGTGGCGTTTTCTTTATTAGATGCAGGTTGAGAGCATTAAATGACTCAGATCTACTTTTTCCAGACTCTCAGAAAACACGCACCAGAGGCAGGTCTGAAGCAAGGTGCCTGCCTGCCTTTCCTCACCTCTGGATTTTCACTGTGTCTCTGATATGCATTAATGCTGTCTGTGAGGCTGCTGGCTGTGTGGTGGTACCTGCTTCTGTCAGAAGGATCAGATCCTTGAGGTTGTATCTGTCCTGACAGCAGGACTTTGACTGTGTTTTGCTAATTTTACTTCCGAAGAATTAGCTCACCAGAGAAAGCATCACACTTGATACAAGATTGGCTTCATGCCTGGACAGTGCAAAAATAGCATGTTCTGCTGTTCATTTTTTAAATCTGAATATCTTGCATTATGTTAAACACCTTGCAGAACTCTCGGTATGTTATGCTGCAGTTATCGAAAATACATTACAAAATCATTTCACAGCAGTAGTATCAATAGATAGTAATGGTGCTGCCTTGTTTAAGCCTTTCTGTGGTTTCTGTTTCTTGGTTTTTTTCCCCTGGTCCAGCATCAAAGAAGCAGGCTTTTAGATACTTAAAGCTTTTTGTCTATTTTATATTGAAAGATAAATGCAGCAAATAAGTTTCAGTTCCACACGCTTACTTGAGATTCGGCTATTTGGATCATTTACAAGAAAACTAACTGAGCATGGGTGAAGACCATGAAGTCTTTGGGTGGTCAGAAAACAATTGCTAGGATCAGACATGTAAAAAGATTGTGGTGGCAGTGCAGGTTTTAAAAAATACAAACGCTCCCTTGCCCTTGCATTCTGCTAAGTGGCGTGTAACACTTGCAGGTGTGCCTTGAAATAGCTTCCTGCTCCCTGGTGTGCATCACGTAATCAAGGGACTGTTACGCCCTGAGTTTAGATCCAGACCCGGCAGTTTCTGTGTGAGGTGAGGCAGGCTTGGCAAAAACCCGAAGAAATTCATTCCTCAGCCAAGAGGAGAAAATGGGTTTATATGATGGGTGGCATGCCACGAAGGACATGTGTTTTCTTGGAGGGTTTTGAGGAGAAGGACTTCTCTGATTTTGTCCATACCAGCACGTGTTCTGGGGACACAAAATCTGAGTGTATTTACATTTCTTGTTCATCTGCCTCCTGAACAGGGAGACCAGGGTTCCTCTTCTCTCTCAAGCTCCATTGCTTCCTCACTGTGCCTGTTTTACAGGCATCTCAGGTCCCCTCAGAGGTGCAGTGGCGAGCCCCTAACTACATAGTTTTGGGTCTGTGGCCGGCCTCTGCTGTGTGCTTGGGCAGTGAGAGGAAATTATCCATCTCCCTCAGCTGCTGCTAGGGAATGAAGCAAATGGGTACAGTCGCTGCACCTGTGTGTACTCTGAGCAGATATTTGTTTCTTACATTCTTCTCTACGTGAAATACTAGTGGTTTTATTTTATAACATTTTTAAATGAAAAACATTTGGTTTCTAGTGAAACTGGTGAAAGCTCTCTGTCAAGGCCAGCCTTAATTATACCTCTTCAGAGAGAAAGATGTGGTGGTGTGTGTCACACTGCATCTCCTACCTGTCCTCTGGCAGTGCACACATGCTGGCCCCACGTGCCAGGTGTCAGTGTTTTCCCCTGCTATGTAGTGATGTGTGCAGCATATAAGTAGCTCTGTGTGCACAGGCAGCATTTCCGTGGTGCATCTCCTGCCTCTTGAGCGACAGAAGCTATCAGCAGGGGCTCTGACAGTCTTTGAAGCCCGTGTAGTTATTCAGACCCCGGTCTGCCTGTGGGAACCATAAGTGGGAAACTAGCAAGGCTGCTTTTCTCTCCTCTAACAGCCCACTGGTGAGCTAAACAGGAGTCTAAAGAGCAGTTGTGTCTGCCTGCCAGCCAGCTCCTGTTGATCCCTCCATGGCAGAGAAGCAGCTACGGTCCTGGAAGGGATCCTGAAATAAACCTGGGTGCTCTGCAGCATTGCATACACTGTAGATCTCCAAAAGCCTTGCTTTTGTTCCGGTGAGGGCTTTTTGGTGGCTACAAAATTCTTTGCCACACCCAGGAGGAGGCAAAAGGGCAGTAGTGTCCCAGCGCTTTACCTGTATCTCTGTCTGTGAAAGCTGATGTAGACTGGCACTTACTGGAAGTGGCCAGCTGGGCGCTAGTGATGGCAACTTGAATTTCCAGCAGTGCTGTTCCACAGGGCAAAACTACGTCCTGATGATTGAGTTGTTGGTTAAACATGACAAGGGAGTTGTAACATGCTTATGTTTTAAATTCTGAGGATGAGTGTTTGGAGTAGCTCAGACACTTTTCTTTGTGGAAGACTCTGTCTAAGGAACAGAGCAGTGGGGCTAGGAACTCTGGGGCTGCGTGTTCTCTGGAAACACATCTTGTCATAGTGGGAGGATGATTACAAATCCTAGGAGAAATAAGCATTTTTAATTTGCTTTGCTGTGAAAAGGATTTGAACATCCATCCAGTTTAAGTCCATGTATCTGGACAAAATGTTTGTGCACAAGCAAGGTATTATGCTGAGTACCAGGCAAGAGCCACAGAAAGGTGGATTTTTCAGCTTGTAATGGGAAAAGACTTTTAATGAGGATTTGCTGCCTGTGGCTGTGCAAGATCTTCTCTTCACCTGTATTTTGAAGAGCTGTAATATTCTAGCTTCATTTCACTAAGCTGTACACAATGAAGGAAAGAAAGTCAGCTTAATATATTCTGAAGTGTAACTGTAAGGGAAAAGACTTATCTGCCTGTTTTTATGGATGCAAAGTTCTGGACCTGGACTACACTTTGTTGCACTGGTTTCAGCTATAATCTGCAAATCACAGTATGAATGCACTATTGCTGCTGTGTCTGAGAAAGATCCCACATGTGTAGATTCATCAAACCCTGTGGGAACATAAGCGCCTTTAAAAGAACCTGCTGGCATTCAGTTTGAAATCTTTGCTACAATGCAGAGTTATGTTTAGAGACATGCATGTTCTATTACCATTATTATTATTAGCAAAACCCCTGATATCACTTACCACAGGAAAAGCTTTGAATTCAATTTACTTGCTCTAAGTACAGTGTGCAGGACTAATTCTTCTGTGCCTCATATAGGATTGAATAGAAATCACTTCTCTCTCCAAAAGTCCTGAGAAAAAGGGGGCTTGAGTACCAAAACAATTTCTGCCAGCCAAAACCTTGTTTGTCATGCATGACTGTGAGACTGTTTTGTAATCTATCCGTCCATCTGAGGAGTGTGATTCACAAAGAATTGTGTCTGCTTGCCCAGAACTCAGTGATCTGTTGGTAAGAGCCCCTGAGAGTTGCAGATAGATGACACCTCTCCTCTGTAGCTGCCTGAAGAGTTAACCTGCTGTTTTCATGAAGCCTGCTCAGGACTAGCCTGTAACGAAAAGGCTATGAATGTTTCCTACCAGCAGCAAGTACTTCCAATGGAGAAGTTCATTAACATCATGTCCCGTCAGCTGGTGCAGTTGTCAGTGACTTCAGGAAGTTCAGAACATCTTCATGGTGAACGCTGACCCTCTGCTCCTGCTCAGAGGTCTTCATTCTGGTAAAAGGCTTTAGGCACAGTAACAGCTCAAAGATAAAATTTGCACTGGAGTACAGTGCCTGTGGCAAGTGTGGCTTCCTTCTTGGACTCTGCAGGCAAGGAAAACTGTTTCACAGCTTGAATCTGCAAGTGTGCTTACTCCAAGCACCTAAATGCAAAAGTGCCTTTTGCAGTGCCTTCTAATACATTATCCTTACTCCTGTAGTTGTCGATGGATGTTTCATGTGTTGTAAACTTCAGCCTTTGGTCATATCCATGCACCGCCACGGGAGACAAACTGAATCATGAGATCATCATCTTCATGGTTTCCACCCTGCAGGTCTGACCTGCAGAGCTCAGGTTTGCTGAAAGCACTGAAGAGGGCTTTCAGGTATTTGGCATAGGACCTCAAATTTCCTGGCAGCACCTGTGTACTCATCAAGAATATGTTTTATTGCCACTCACGTTGGTGCAGTGGGCAGAGCTGGGCTTATAGAGAATGGACATCTTGGGGTGTTTTTATGTAATTGCTCTCAATTTAACCAGTGCTGCCTTACATTTCATGACTCACTTCAAGTCTTGGTAACTTAGTTCTGCACATTGATAACGCTATCACAGAAAATTTTGTTTCTATAAAGGACAGAAAGCAAAGTGCTTCACTCACAAACATTGTAAGACGTTCCAGAATGATAGCTGTGACAGTGTGGGCTTAGCTGTTGATGGATAGCACAAGCTTATACTAATGTAAAAAGCTGATTGAGAGTAGATAGATTCCAAGTAGTGCGTATAGATACGTCTCTCTCTCTCCATATATAAGTTACTCTGGTTTATTGTGTTGTGTTTTTTTATTTAAGCACC
This sequence comes from Apaloderma vittatum, assembly GCF_000703405.1. Classification (NCBI taxonomy): domain Eukaryota; kingdom Metazoa; phylum Chordata; class Aves; order Trogoniformes; family Trogonidae; genus Apaloderma; species Apaloderma vittatum. The sequence continues at coordinate 32,942 of NW_009731177.1, read as the reverse complement.
TTCATGAATTTATCTGTCTACAAGTCACAGTGTATGGTTTTGTAATGGTTTTGATTCTTTCACTAATCAATTTTTATGTAGTAACTGATCACAGACTTCAAGAAGTGCAGTTGGTGCAGTTTAGAGATGTTTTTGCCAATAGTTGAGTATATTCACACAGATGGAAGTCAAAAATCTACTGGGAAAGTAAAATCTGATTGCTTGGCAACTGGGCCTTGTTTTTAATATACCCATACTTTAATTTAGGCAACGTAAGGGTTGGAATTTATATATAAACTATGTTGTAAAACAATTTCAAAAGAAGCCTGCATTTGTATTCTTGATATCAGTGGTGGTTGCAGAGCTTGAGAGCCTACATGCGTGCTCTCAAAACTGCTTCTTTTGCTTGTGTACTTGTAACCAGCCCTGGAACATTTTTCCTGCTGTGCCCAGCGAGAGAATGCTCTGCTGTCAACCCTCTCACTGCTGAACGTGTGATGCCAGTGCTGGAGCACACCTGCAGCTGTTTCAGGCAGGGTGCTTGGCTGTTTCATACTTCGTGCTGTGTAGCTGCCTGTGTTGTCTGGATTTCAGTGCCTTGCTGATCCTGAGCCACATTCCGGGTGTTTGCACTCACTCACAAATGCCACTTAACCCCGGTGAAAGGCTTGGACGTCATCAGGTGTGTCAGGGTGGACTGGCTGTAGAATCATAGAATGGTTTGGGTTGGAAAGGACCTTAAAGATCATGTAGTTCCAATTGCCCTGCTATGGGCAGGGACACCTTCCACTCTTGCAGTCTTCTGCAGTCCACTAGCATTAGCCTGTCTGTAGGCAGGACAGGCAAAAGGAGACACTCACCTTTTTCTTTATTTTCCTGTCCTGTGCCACTAGACCTCAGCGTTTCCCAGCTGGTTCTGGGATCTTGGCCCTCTTGGTGTGAAGTTGAGGGTGATGCTTTTACCTCTCTGCCAGCATTTGTTTACGCTGCTGTAGCAGCAAGGACTGAGTTTTCTCCCACCTCCATTGTCCAGTTGCTCTGAGACATTTGTCCGCAGTGGCACTGTGTGATGTGATGGCCCACCTCCTCCACCTCCAAGGGTGGTAATTAGTCTTTTAGTTTTTTTGTTCGGAGCAACTGCTGGATCCCATAGCCCTCTGAGGGAAGGGCTGGCACCCATACGTGCAAACATCAGCTCCATGTGGTGATGCATTTTGGGTGTAAGCAGGGAGAACAATTCTTTAAATCCTCCAGAAATGGGTTCTGCAGAGGCTCTTCAAAGAAATACAAAGATTGGTTTGAATGACGTATGAATGCAAATGTGTGTGGACAGGCACCAGAGGAAGCAATAGGGCGAGGGTTAAAAGGATGGTCTGTACTGATAATACGGATGCTGTTCCCAGCACTGAAATTGAAGAATGTGCTGTTTGTCAAGCCCAGAAGGCTCTGCTAAGGCCACCACACAGATGATTTGTCAGCAGGAGACCCTGTACTTTGACAACAGGAAGGGAGCAGCACTGGTACAACACATCACATATGTCATTGTTTCTCCTGTCAGCCCACCAGGAAAACAGGCTGTAGCCATAAAGACGTGTCCGTGCCAAGCTACAGAAAACAACCTCCCTGCCTCAGCTCTGTGTCCAGACTGTCTCCTGTGAGTGCAGAGTGCAGATCTTTCTTGCATGGTACAGTCCTTTGGAGAGGACTTTCCCTTCAGGAACCCATGAGTGCCGCTTATTTGAAAACTTGGAAGAAGATTGTAACTTTTCTCTGAAGAGCCCATCGTTCCTCTATATAGGGGAATGCCTTCATTTTCTAGTTTTTCTGACAGTGATCTGTGCTTATCCTTCTTTGTTACCATACCAGCACGCTGACTGTGTGAAAATGATGGGAGGCTGAGGCTTGAACAGATGGTGCACAGGGATCGTTTTGTGGAATAAATATTTAGCACTAAGCCATTTTTTGCTATTTTCTCTACTGAATTAAAAAAAAATCTAGCGTAACTTAAGGGATAAAATTTTTCAGGGATATATGCAAAGAGTGATTGCTCTCCCCTTTGGGGGTGGTATTTTTAAAGGCATGCTGGAAGGCAAATACCCTTGAGTTCAGAGCTCAGGTTGTGATGGCCAGCGTTCAGCTGCTGCGCTCGTGGTAAAGCTGTGCTTGTGGAGGTACTCGAGGCTGTCTGCCACACTTTTCATGCCTGTGCTGTGAGGTGTGAATGTTCTTCTAACCCAGCGTGGGGCTGTGCCAGGGCTGGGGTTATTGGTACCTGTGATAAGTCAGTGACACTTCTCACAGGTACTGGAAGTAAAGAGCTCCTTTCGGAATGCACGTGTAGCGCACACAGTTGTTCATTGCTTCTTTGGGTGTCGATATTCTGTTCTCTTACAATGGTTAGTAAGCAAATATGGCTCCTTTAAGAGGGTTTATGGCTGCATGAAACATTTCTCAAGCCTTCAGGGTTGCTTCTTCTTTAAGTCTGGTAAATCCATGTAAGCAATAGGAGGAAAGAGCAGGGATGATAGAAGGAAGCTCCAGGGGTCTGTTTGCATTTAAGAGTTACCTGCTCTTAAGCTGGCTTGCACAGAAAACCCTGAAAGGCTTAGACAGTTCACAGCATGTACCATCATGATCCTTTTTGTATTTAAAACAAATCAAGACATTAAAATACAAATGTAGTGAAGAAAAACTTTCTGATTCTCCCCCCTCCCCCTTCCTTGGTGTCCTGAAAAAAGCTTATGGCTCATCAAGTCAAAGACTGTCACAGCTGTCTTGCTATACAGCAATGAGAGAGAACACCTCTCCTTCACACGAGAAGAGAACTGGCAACTGTACAAAATCGCTGCTGGGGAAGCGATTCTTTTCCTTGCATGGATGAGGTCTGGAACCAGCCGGATTTGTTAGTGTTTTGATATAGATGCTTCTGTCAGAAAGTGCTGTTTGTAATGATACACTTACTTAGCTCAGAGCCTGCTAATATTTCCTGGTGTATTTCCAGACTGCTAAAACTCTGTTGCATGACTTCTTTTTTTTTATGGTGGTGGTGGGAAGAAGCAGAGGGCAAAAGTATCACTTGTGTTAAAGTGTTGCATATCTTTATCTACAAGGCTCCTTCAATGTAGACAAACATTTTAGTTATGCTTCATTATAACCACCAATGGCACAGTTAAGCTCTACTTGAGCTTGTAGTGTAAATCTCTAAGTGCCTCAGTGTCCTCAAATACTTTTCTTTTGCTTTGGTGGCTTATTCCACGTCTCACATTCCCATCAAAGCCCATGATGTTTGCTAGATACAACGTGATGGCTATTTCATATGATATAAAGGAGAACTGGGTTAGCAGTGGGGTTTTTTACACGTGCCATCTATAAATGTACTCTCTGTTTCTCCTTCCATTTCTTCTCACTCCTCTGGAAAAGCTATTACTGTGCTCTAAGAAAAGCGTAATCTGAAGCTATTATATTCCTTGGTGAATATTTATGGTTAGGGCAATCTTTGTTTGCAAAGGTTTGTTGTCGCAAGCCGTGCATATAATGGGAGAGAGAGAAAGAAGGAGAAAGGCCAGAGGCAGTCCTTTTGTCCGCTGTTGTGGCCCGTGGGGCTGGAAGGCAGCATCCGTGTGTAGGTGCTCAGACTAGTATCACGCTTTCAGATGCCCCTTCTACTCTCCTGAATGCTTCTGTAAAGAAGGCGTGGTGGGAACCTCAAACAGTCTTAGGGTGCTGAGTGCCCTTCAATATGCATCTGGATTGTGCGCAGAGAGCTTTGCTTTAGCCTGTAAAGGAGGAAAACCTTCCATCTGCCACAACTTTCTGCTTTGTTAGTGGTGAAAAGATACCACAGGCCAGTCTGATACGGCAGAGCTGTCTGCCACCTGTGCCACCCACTGCCCCAGGGATCTTGGAGAACCAGCTGGGTATCTGACAGTTTATATGTTGTCCTTGGGCTACTGTACCAATCCAGGCAGCAGCACACTACTCCAGCTTGTAGCTGTCATCACCTGCGAGACAACTTCATTTAGACGTCAGAGGGGTATCCAGAGCTCTTCCTAAAGAGACAGACTTGTCTCTCCTGCCACTCTGATGAAAGAAGTGCCACTGGAAGCACAACTGGTACTTCTCCATCTTTTGCTATAAAGAAAGCCAGTCCTTGAGAAGCTCATCTCCAAGGTTTCCCCGTTCAGGGAGATGTGGAAGAGCAGCCATGCAGTGAACTCTCCTTGGAATAACACGGAATCTCTCCAAGCTAACACTGGCTCCTGTTACACATGTATTAGGAATACTTGCTTTACCTTCACTCCTTCAAATCTGTGTGGTATTTAATTAGGATTTTTTACAATATTCTTCACAGTGGGACCAATTTCCCTGCCCGTGTAAGCTGATTTTCTTGGCAGCGTTGTGTGTGACGGTAGAAGAGATCCTTGCATGTCTGGAGTCAGAATCCCAGCTGACTTTGCAACAGAACACTGGTGCTGTTACAAAGCTGTAGGTTCAAGCACAAACAAATTACCAGCATTTAACAAGCAGCTCTGTGCTCTTAAACCATGTGAACCACTGCACACACCTCTTGCAAACCCTTATACCGTGGGAACAAACAAGTGCCTACATGTCAGCGTATGTCCTTTGCCTTATGGTTCAGGTCACTTGCTTCAGCCTCTCTGAAGCATTCACCACAGCCAAAGGCACTGAAACCTCCATTGAGATCGGAGCTGGTTCTCCTACCGCACACCTTGGCAAGGGGCTTTCACCACAAGTCCCCAGCTAGCTCAGGCACCTGGGAGCAGTTCCTAAGCTGTACTGGTTAAACTGAGCCAGGTTGTCGTAAATAGCGTACGGTTAGCAAGTCTTTGTTAACCTTGTTGATTTTTGAAGAGTAGGTGAGCTGGCAGAATGGAGAGTGTAGAAATATTTGTCCAGGCAGCTGCAGGGGGAAGAATACATATGAAAAAAGCTCTTATGTTTCAGTTAAAAAATGTCTAAATGTCTTGCATGCAAACAAATATCCATGGTACGTATCACTGACTCAGACTTGTAAGATCCACAGCTGAAGATCCACAGTTATCTTTTACCATTTTCTGAAGTGCAATTCATGTTGCTAAACTCCTCCAAGGTAGCGTTTTGAGTAGAACTAAAGAATTTATGAGAAACCTCACTGTTGAAAGATGGATTTTTAATTTATTTTTTTTTTAATATGCCAAACACATTAACGAGTATCAGAGGTAAACTAGAATGCTGGGACGAAGGGAAGTGGAGAATGAAATGTTTAAGCAGCATCTCTGCTTATTTCATGGTTAAGTTATTTTGTATTAGCCACGGAAATTGCTGCTCTGTCTGTTCGGTGAGGATGCATGCAGACTGCTCAATTAGCAAAAAAATCAGAAAGAAATGACCTCGTGGCTTGCTTCTAAAGGCTTGTATTTGTGTTTTTGTAAGCAGGAGAGACTATAATGCAGCTTCCAATTAATCAACCACATAGTGCTGGTAATCAGTGCCACAAACAGACTTTATATATGCCTAGATATATATTATATTGAAGTGTGCATCAGTTTTTCGGCATACAAAATTTTCAAAGTTGCAGGAGTTTGCTTGAGATCTGCAGGTCATGGTAGAGCTTACTGCTCCACCGGATCCTGCCTTAACCTGCTGGCAGGTGTCACTGGAGCTGTGGAGCCAAGGCTTTGGTGAACAGCATCCACCCAATTTGGCAATAAAAATCTTATTTCTGTGAACAGTCAGGGCTGTGAACACTGTCCAGTACTTACTTCCTTGGACATGTTTGTGCTGATTCTCTGAGGGTTTATTTTTTAGGCTTTCACAAGGCTCAGCTGAATAACGAGGGAATGGAAAAACAAGCAAGTCCTGTTTAGTTGTGCGCAAACTGCTGTCACTGTGTGACTGGGATCACACAAAGAGGTGCAGCGGTTATGGAGAATAACATTTTGTGAGCGTGTAGCAGCAGAAAGTGCAGGTACTGGTAAGGCTTTCAGTTGTGACAGATAGTTAAGCATAGCCTACATACCTACTTCTGAAGTCTCTCATTGTCTCACATTTCATCGTAGCATGTGTTAGCATATGGCTGTCACAGATAATTGAGACTTATCATGAAAACAATTTTGGCAGAGCCTACTTTCACACGTTTCCTGTTAAATACCCAGGAGAGGAACGGGTTCTTGTTTCCCCTGAGCCCTTTTGCCACGGTGGTAGAATTGAAGGGCCAGAACGGTGATGCTTCTCCATAGCAGCTATTAGAGGGCTGAAGAGCTTCCCAAACTTCTGCAAATGCAGCAAACTGCTTTTCACAGAATTTGGAGTTTGGTTTTTGGACATGTGTTCAGAACGTGCAGTATTTTTCCTTCACCGAATTACCATCTTCCGCGTAGGCAGCGGTGGCGAGAGACCCAGGAAACAACTCGCGATGCGGTGTCTAGTCTGGCATCTGTATTTGTGCAGAGTGCTGTAATTTACTGGAGCATTCATCAGTGCAGCTCGATTGCAGAGTTCTTCAACTGACTTAGTTGAAATAAATAGGCAATAAATTATGTGCTAGCATATTACAGGAATGTATCAGAATACTGTTTTATCGTAGACTTTTGCCAGCTGTTTAAAGTCAGCAAGAATATTGCTGTTTATTTCAGTGGGAGTTCAATCAGACATGATGTATTGTAAGAAAACTTGAGGATTTGTGCTTCTGGGATAATTTTCTGTGAAAAAGACATTCCTGCCAATCCTGTAAGCTGCAGGGGTGGAGGCTAAGCTTATTTTTAATTTTCTGCATTTATTTTTCATGGAACGCATCATGGCTGATGCATTTACACACATTATGAGGCTATAACCACAGCTTTGTTCATGATCCAGTCTGACAGTCCCTGCTGTGAGCACTAGCATTCCTTAAAGAGGGACCGGATGATGTTTTAAAACAGATGTTTAATCTATCTAAAATAAACAAACTTGGCCCTGGAACTAGCTGAAACTTACCAAACTTGTACCAGAAGCTAAAGAAATCCAGAAATCAGTTCATGTAGAAAATTCTTTTTTTTTTCCATTGGGCGATTCGTGCTTTACCCTGACAGAGCTTGTCCTTGGAACGTGAGGGAAGAGTTTCAGCCACTGTAAGGTCATACAAATGGGGATCTGAAATCCTTTGTTAACAGAATAGCTGCTGTTTTCCTCTACCCTGGAATTAGTGCCAACAGGGCAGTTTGGAAACATGCAGAGAATTGCCACATGCTGCTGCAATGGTAAAATAACCAACTGAGCTCCTAGGTAACACCTCATCTCCCCCTGCCGCCACTTTTTTTTGAGGAGGGGGAAGTACAACTGATGAATCGAGATTCAGCATTCAGTGTCCATGCTGTAAGCTACCTCGGCTTAAATCCCCTGCTTCCTTCTCCCCAGCCTTCTGCCAGCACATGGTGCCTATTTTAAGTGGAAAAATGTAGTCCTGCTGTGCAGGTATCTTTTTTTTTTCTTGAGCCTGTTAAAAATCTTCACCATGGCCTTCCTCAGGCATTTCCAACAGAGGTGGCACAAAATTGATTGTCAATGGAATGGGTTAGGTGCCCACACAGAAACACTCCAAATGTCTCAATAAATAGAGCATCATGGTTTCGGGCAAGGGTAGGCTGAATTGCCATTTTATCTGGCTTTAGCTGAATTTTATCAGACACTGTCCCAACCAGCAACATCCTAGTTGGTCATCTGTGGTGCGTTGCAAGACAGGAGCATATTTAATGTTCACTAATTTCAAAGAAGGATTTCTAGGGAAGAGCAGATGGCAGAAAGCCACGGGCTGCTGCTGTTACAGCAGGTTGTGAAGGTAAGATCTGCCCACCTGCCCTGGAGAGCAGGTTGTGTCAGCAAGATTTGAAAAATGCCCGAGAGACCCCATCCCTCAGCAACTGACAGAACTGAAATATCTGTGCTGCTGCTGCTGCTGCAAAAGACACTGGAGGAGTAAGAGCTCTGCTCTGCCTGGGGTTGAAGTGTTCAGTTGTTTGATGCTAGCACTTAATTCCTCTGAGTCACATTGAGTTAAAAAACTAGACCATGGTATGTTAAAAAGATGGCAAGTGGAGAGGATGGCTTTGTATTTTCTGCCACGCAGAAACAGGAGTGTTTTATTTTCACTGGGCTTTTCCAGTGGCTCTGTTAATAAATATTATTGCAGAGATTGTAGGAAAAAAAGTGCTCGATGAGCTACTCAAAGGGAGTTGGTCAGATCTATTCACAAAAATGTTCTTTTCCACTGCCCACCCACTGCTCTCAGTCTGGCTCGGTTGGCTGTTCTCTCCTGTAGCATGAGAGGTGAGCTTTTCTTTTCAGTGTGCCTCATGCTCGTTTCTCTGACCCTGCTTTCTGCATTTGCTGGTTTCGCAGTGTCTCTCCCATGCTCCAGTGCTCTCCTGAGCTCTTTTTTCAGCTCCATGCTCTTTGGGGCATTTTCTCCGTTTTCCATGTCCTTCGGCCACAGGGGTTTGAAGTCTCAGCAGAGGAGCACAGATGATTTTCACAAGAGTCTTTTCCTTTCCGATAACCAACAGCGCAGCAGGGGTGGGAAAAGCCTTCCCAGCGCTCGAGGTTCCCCCTGGTGACGTACTGGAGCTGGGCTGGCAAAGCACAGCCTGTGCGTGGGCACTGGCTCGTCGGGGCTGGCAGAGCGGGTGAACACCCCAGAGGCTGCTGCAGCCAAGAGTTGGGATTTCAGCCTGTCCCGCTGCCAGCGCTTTCAGCCTGCGGCTGGGGCTCTGACTGCCACACTGGCTGGGAACTTGTTGCAGTCAGCACTCTGCCCACGTCTGGGAAGATTCCCAGGCTGAGGGTGGGATTTTTTACTGCAGAGAGGCACGGCAAGGGGAGTGAGCGGGTCCTTGGGGAGAGGAAAGCCTTTCTCTCCTGCTGCTGTCCCAGGCCTTTGGCACCCTCCCGGAGCAGAAATGCAATCGTTGCTCCAGTTTTCCAAAGGAACAGGTAATTCGAGAGAGGAGGGCTGTACCCACCTCTGAACTGCAAACACAAAAACGTGGCAGATCTCAGCACGGCCCAGCCTGCTTCATTAATGCAGTGAGACTTCGGTGGCTTTCTGCTCCTTACCTTGAGAGCTTCGAGCATCAAAACAGTCCTTCAGTGCTTTGATATTTTTTCTGCCTATGGAAAGCAGTATTTGCAGCTCATGCATTAAAACTCTTCTGAGAGCCCCACTACTTGCAGGTCTTCTGGAAATTTGTGCTTTCATAGTGTATGAGCCCCTAGGGAGACATGAATCTTTCAAAGGCTTCGTGCAAATAAAATGCAGCATTTTACAGTTTTAGGCATAACCTCGGGTTTCTCAGTTTTTCTTAACAAAGTACTGATTTTCTGCTCTTTTATTTATTGCTTTTAGTAAAGATTTTCAGTTCACACTTGGTTCAGCTCTATATAACCAACATAATCCTATTTTCTTACTATTTAACCAGATAATCAAGATGCCAAAAGCATTTCTATGGCTAGGGAATTCCCTTATTTTCTGTCTTAAAATTCTAATTGCAGTCATGTATGAACCTCAGGTTTATGAGACAGAAAACCATGATTTAGTCCCCAGAAACAGAGAACATGGAAATGCATGCAGGGAGACTCATTGTAATTTGGAATAATAATAATATAAAATTTAGATCATTGTAGTGAAGATGTAAGCCAGAATTTCTCTGTGTCCAGTGGGGAAGAAGATAATAAAAAGTCTCTTGAGCATTTTTTTAGTTTTCTTTCCCTTAGAAAGGAGTGCAGGCAGACTTGCCACCTGTCTCACTTCTTAGCTATAGAGTTATGCCCCTGGAGTTAATTTTTCTAAGTTACTGACATCCTACAGGTGTGTTCAATGCAAGGGCAGGGAGAGGACCAGGACTAGGGTAAGGGAGATTACACCTACCTGCAGTAGTAAGCATCAGAGAATCCATACCAGGAGAGGACTAAAAAAAACACGTTAAGGCCATTGATGACAGAGCAGCTGCTGACTGCAGGGAAATGTTGGTTGTTATTAGGAACAGCCAAAGGGCAAGCATCATGGCATCAGTTTGTTTCTAACATGAAGGTAACCATCTTTAAATGCTGCTTCTCTGTCACCCACAGGTAAATATGTCTATCAGCCCATGACACCCGTAGAGCAGCTGCCCAGCACCGAAATACCCATTCGCCCGCGGGAGTCTACAAACACCATCCAGATCTCCGTTTCGCTCACTGAACACTTTTTGAAGTTTGCGCCCGTCTTCCAGCCCCCTCTGCCCCCCGACTCCCCGCAGTTCTGCACAATTGCAGACCTCTTCATTGACAATTACCGTGTGAAATGCATCAACGGGAAGATGTGCTACGTACAGAGGCAGCCTCCCCCCATGCCCCACAAGATAAAGCCTGAGGAGGTCCCCGTTCGCAATGCCTTAATCACAAGGGAGAGCAATACACCAAAACCAGATCACTGCTCGTCCCCTTCCAGCTCCGAGGACTCCGGGATCAATGCGGTGGGGGTTCACTACGTGGAGTCGTGTGACGAGGACACGGAAGGGGTGGCCGAACTAAGTTCAGAAGAAGATTACAGCCCGGATAGCAGCTGGGAACCAGACGAGTGCCCGCTCTTGTCACCCTCGCAGTGCGAAATGGAAGTGATTGAGACTATAGAAACCACTGTGTGATCTGACAAGTTGGTATCAGATCAGTCCAGTTCCCACTCAGTAATGTTGCTTTTGTAGTATTTATATTTTCTGTTTTTTCTGACAATCCCTTTTTTCCAATGCACTTGATATTTTGGATTCCTCATGGGAGTGCGGTCACAGGACTTACATATTGGTGAAGCAGCAGCTTGAGCAATTTTAACGTGTTCTCAGCCTGATCAGATCTCCCATGCCCCCACGTTAAGACAGTGACAAATCTTAAGACTTTTATAGCTGTAATAGGCCCTTTTCTTGGTCTGGGTTACGTTGTATACTACTTCTCATGCAAGGATGTGCCACTCCGGATGTATCCATCTGTCAGGATGTTTGCAGTGGGCCTTCAAAGCACAGAAGGTGACCTGGTGCAGCACGCCTGTGAGCAGGAAAACCAAGTTGCCCTTATTCTTTCTCATCAGCTACGTGAGGTGTGGTCCCTCTCTCTCTGTCCTTGCGCATTGTCCATCCTTTTCTCTAGTGCTGGTGCAACCCTTCCTGAAGGCTGTTGGCACCACTCTTCCAGCAGGTGGGTATGGCAGGCTAGAGAATGCACAAAGTGCCTCCAACTTTTCTCCAGGCTATGCACCAACCATCTGCTGAGGTAGATCAGGCTCTGAAATCTCCCAAGGCGGCAACTGCTGCCCCTAAGGGCAACTTTTGCCTGGATCCAGCTTGTCTGTTTTCTCTACATGGATCTTGGGAAGGGGATCTGGCTTCTGCAGCTTGGCAGGAAGAAGAGCAGGCAGAGGTGAAGCATGGCCCTCTAACCAATTCCGTGGTAAACTGAGGGGTAAAGTGATAGGTGAAGGAAGTGACTACCTCCAAACACAAAATCCACCCTCAGCTTTGCCTGCTGCTTTCTCTTGTGCTGTTTGGTGCCAGACACATGCACTCAGGACCAAATGGCCTCAGGGCCTGCATTTGCCTGAAGAATTATAAAGTTATTAAAAAATATATATAATTTAAAAAGTAGTAGTTTATCAGCCACGCCACTGTGTTGGCAGAGCTTGGGGACAGCATGAAGGTGCCCCTGGGAGGTGGCCCACAGGCTCAGTAGTGCATGTGCTTGTTAAAATACAGCTTAAGGTCATTGTAGCGGAGAGAGGAAGCTTTGGTTTCCGCTCCTTTGCACCCAGTTCAAGAGCAGCTTCTGAACAGGGGTTTCCTCAAATAGCTGGTAAGAGCGAGCTGTCTCACTGGTGGTTTGATTTCAGCCCTGCTTCATCAAATAAAAACATCTTTCTGAGATTTCAGCAGCTTGAATCAGTTGGAGTCAGTAATAACTGTGTTTTCAACAGCATTACTGAATTTGTGTATTTGCTGTTTATGTTTCAAGTCGTTGGTGAATATAAGGCTGTATAGATGTGTACAGTTTAGCAATTGATACTAGATTATAGTCTATGTTATAGGATGGCTCATCTCTCACTGTATCCTGACAATGCATTACTAATTTTATACACTTTGTAATCAGTATCTTTAGAAAAAGTTTAGGCAACAGTGTGTGTATGTGCACATGCGCGTGTGCTAGGAGTTTACCATAAATGGTTATAAAGTAATACTGTACTTTTTAGACTAACAATTTCAGGCAAAAATAATAGGTTTTATAGTTTTGATGACTTACATAAAGTGCAATGCTTGTTAAACGAGGAACTTGGGCCATTGCATGAACTGATACATTCTCAAAAGGCACCTGAAAATATTGTGGTTTTCTGAGGGCATTTAAACGAAGGCCGTAGTAAAACTAAATAGGATTTATTTATTTAAGGGTGAAGTTGTCTTTCTCGGTTAACTAAGGTTTCTAACAACCTTTTAGTGTCTTTTGACCATTCAGACACATTCCATAGGTAGAAGGAAGCATTATGTATAAACCTACAGCATTTATTCATATTTAATCTTTCAACTGTAATCTGAGTTGAGAGCTGAAAATGCTCCCACTTGTGCCTGGCCTGCCTGAGCTTTCTTCTCCGAGGTGACTCCTCTTTCCTGGGAGGAACAGGGCAGGCTGGCAGAGGCATTCTTGCAAGGGACTAGCAGCAGCGGGGCCTTTCCCAAGGCGAGGGTGCTCCTTGCCAGCTCTCGCTGTGGGCACCAAGCACAGGAAAGGTCATCAGGACCCTCTGACTTAGCATGAACTCACCTTGTGTGCAAGCAAGCGGGAGCCGCCTCCTCCTGCTGTGAGGGGGCACTGGCTGTGAGCATAGTGAAATTCAGTTGGGTATATATGACCAAGACTTACCGTAAGATCCTGTGGTCTTGCAGGTTCGTATCACTGTTGTCAGGATACATTATTTCTTAACTGTAAGTAATTAGCAATATTCACAAGCTGTGAGTGTCTCCTACCCAGGATTTGTTCAGATGTCTTAAGCACAATAAGCTGCCTCTCCCTTCTGTTGTACCTGTAAAACGTCAGTGGAGCAGCCTGGTGTGGGACAGGGCTAGTTGTGGAAAGCGTTTCAGCAGCCAGTACAGTGGCAGGATTCTCACTGTGCTCCATTAGACACCCTAGTTCAGGAACACACTCCTCACAGAAACGCGATTTCTTTTCTTTACACAAGCACTGGTGTGGACATGCTGTAAGAGACGTGCCCTGGGCTCTTTGCTCCACTCTGCCAGGGAGAGGTGTGTATATTTCCTCTTTAATAAAATACTAAACAACTGAAGTTCTGCTTGTTCTAACTAACTGTGTATTTTTCCATACTAGAACAAAACATTCTGGTATTTCCAGCTAAGGAAGGGTCACTTACAGCTTCAGATGGCAGCATAGGGAATACGCACCCACTGCTAGGCAGAGAAGTGTAATAACCAGGTGGAGCACACAGGCCCAGTCCCACCAGGGTCTGGGCATCTGGTAAGTCCTGGGGCTGGTGGGCAACCTCACAGCCCAGTTCTCACTTGCCTGTAAAAAAGCCTTCGCAGTCAGGGGGGAGGGCAGCAGGGAAAAGAGCTGCCAGCCCAGGCTGATGTCTGGCAGAATTCAGCCAGCTGTAGCCCCTTCACTTGCCTCTGGCCAGGTTCACACCTGGCTGCAGGCTGGAAACATCAGTCTGGGGCAGATGTGAGTGGGAAGAAGGTGGGCACACAGGGCCCCAGGAGGCACCACTCTCACACTGCTCCCCAGCCAGGTGGGCTCTGCACAACAGC
>NW_009731177.1:15971-19118 GCF_000703405.1 Apaloderma vittatum | reverse complement strand
TTTCCCTAGCAGCACTGCTCTGCATTCCTGCCGTTCAGCCTCAGCTCTGCACGGACCAGCCACCTGCTCTGGCAATAGCTCTGTGTGCGTGGAGAGCAACGCCTGTTGTGCTGGTTTGCTAGCTTGGTTTGATGGCCTGTGGTGCTGTCATCATGCTGGGAGCAGCCAGGACAATGAGGGTATGATACCCCAAGAACACCGAAGTGCTAGTGACAAAAAGAACAAGGAAAGAGGAGCGATAATGGTTGCCAGACCAGTAACACACATTGTTAGGGCAGGATTTGGAGTGTGTTTCACAAGCCAGAGGTGACAGTATAGAAACACCACTGCTGTTGGGTTGCAGCTGTTGCAAGTAGAGTGATAAAGGTGCCGCTGGGAGGGGACACAGCCCAGTTTGCTGCTGCAGAACAGTGGGTTGAGCTTAGTAGTGAGAAACCCACCTGACCATCATGGAATCATAGAATGGCCTGGGCTGGAAGGGACCTTAGAGATCATCTAGTCCAACCTCCCTGTCATGGGCAGGGACGCCTCTCAACTAGATCAGGCTACTCAAGGTTCCATCCAACTTGCCCCCTCCCTGGAGGTGTTCAAGGCCAGCCACAACATCTCTGGGCAATTTATTCCTCTCTCCCCTGCAGCCCCTAAAGGCTGCAGCACGTTTTTACACACGTGCCCCCATCCCCTGCCACCACAGGCACAACAAGATGAGAGGGCAGGTTTGTGCTTCACCCACAGTGACACGATGCATCTTTCTCTATCAGAGTTCAGTGCCAATAAAACAGAAGCCAGTTGCTCTGCCACGCTGCAGCCCTCTTACCCTCTCCCCGTGCACACAGCTCATGCAGGGAAGTTCAACCAAGAGCCTTTTTATGAAAATTTGTAGGAACAGGTCGTCTGCAGGTTAGTTTGCTCAAACATGTATTGTTTTCTGCATTCTTCAGCCTTTTCCAGGTTTGCCTGTTCTGTGCCCTCATGGCTGCTGCCAGGAGATGGTGGGCCAGGCCTTGGCAAAATGACTGCTTTTACTGGTACTGCGGTGACAACTCAGGTATGGTACCCAGCCACGGAAACAACACAGCACCCAGAAACACAGACTCTGGGCACAGGACAGGCCAGACTCCTCCAGTGGAACGGAGCTGACTCCACTATGTGGCAGAGTTACTGCTGCTGCTGTGAGCCTCTGGGTCAGTGCAGGTAGCCCAGTGCTACGTGGTCCTTCAGCACGCTTGGTTTTGCCCCCAGAGTTCACAGCACCCAGCCCAGCTGCCCCATGGCTGCTTCGGTTTAGTGAGAGGCAGCAGCACAGCTGGGAGATCACCCACTGCCCACAAACCCAGCGGTGCCCAGCAAGTCTTAACACAGCAAAGAGCGTTCTGGGAGAGGCGGCAGAGAAAGTCCAGCATTGGGATGGAAAGGCTTCCCAGCCGAGATCTGAAACCAACGTGGCCTTGCCACAGTCGGGGCTGGAGGCAAGAGCACTAGTCTTCAGCCAGTGGAGGGGGGGCCAGATGGAGCTGGAAGTTCTCATTCTGGAAGACGCTGCTGGTGGTGGGGTCACCGTGGGAAACGCTGAGCAGCCCGTGCTTTTCACTGCTGTGGCCGCGAGACAGTTCTGTCAGAAGAGCTAGCTGCAAGACAAAACCCAAACAGATCACTGCCCAGCAGCCTAGAGAGACTGCCTAGGGGCACTCGTGCAAGGTGCAGAAGAAAGCGCTCAAGGCAGGGGCTCACCTGCAGCAATGAGAAAAACCTTAACGCATGCAAAGAGAAGGGTATATATGGTATGTAGTGACCCTAGAGAGCTCAGTGCAGGACAACGGTTCTGACCTAAACAGCTTTCCAGGTGTTTTAATGTTGCTTTAAAGTTACATCATTGAAAATCCCAGAAAGAGCTGAAAGTGCCACAACTGCAGCCAAAACAGGCAGGAGGCATAAGGAAAGTAAAAAGGACAGAGGAAGCTGCACTGTCCTTGGGACAAGGGGGGGCAGGAGGAGGGGGCCTTTCGTGCTATCATGGGAGCCACAGTGTCTGGAGGGGAGGTTATTTGCAAATCTAAAAAGAATCTGAGAAACCTCACACCGTGGACACTGAAGCCAGAGGCAGTTCCATGGTTTCACTGCTAGGGAATTCCTCAGATCTGTCAGCGGCAGCGTGGCTGCCTGGTGATGTGAAACAGTCAGCTCTACGCATGGTAAATTGCCAGCACTAAACGAAACCCAAGAGAAAAGCCAAAGCCCACACTGCCAGTGCTAAAATCTGACTTGACAACATGAAAAATATCCTTCAACAATTTAAAACTGACAGGAAAACAGGTGGTACGTACTCTGGAGGTTCCTCGGTTGAGTCGACAGAGTTGGTCAAAAGCTTGGATTTGCTGAGGATCCAACAGAGACTCTGAACTTGTCTGATAAAGAGAGTGAGAAGGTTACAAGATCTTAAGTTCATATACAGAGAAATTCACCCCTGCTCGTGTCCTCTGGCCTGGAGCAACCTGTTTGGGGGCTTTTTTAGCCATCTTTCCTCTGGTTTGAAGGAACTGTGTGCACCTTGGTTTGGGAGGAAAAAAATATATCCTGTTGTTGCACAGAGATACCCTTACAGAATGGCTCATTGTTGGGGTCTGTATTTGATGGCAGACAGACAAACAGTACTAAGTTAAAAGAATTTTTAAAAAAAGAAGAGGCAGAAGAAAAGAGAAAGAAAAGGGATGGGAGAACTCCCCCGCAGCCAGCTGGAAGAGAAGTAATGAGTCTCTGCGGATAAGCAGCCTCTCCTGGGCTCTTCCCCAGCAGCAGCAGCTTCCCCCCGTCCTTTCTCATCACCTCCCCATAGTCTGCCCCGGCCCCGCTCAGCCTCCCTGTTGGGTCCCAGCACAGCGCAGGCTGCAGCACACTGTGATCGGGCACAGATTTCACGTGGCTATTGCAGCAAATGGTTACCGTGTCAATGACTACTATCTACTGTTGGTGTCTCTCCTAAGGTCCATTTTTTCCTCCTAGTAGCGTGTTACAGACTAAAAGTCAGGAAATGACAGGTGAAAGGTGTGGGGGAAGGGGAGGCAAGGTGATTCACGCATCAGTGGCAACCATGTGCCCTGAGAAACTGGCCGCAACTGACATGGCAGCAGTGCCCAGCAGCGGCGGGGC
>NW_009731177.1:0-15940 GCF_000703405.1 Apaloderma vittatum | reverse complement strand
CACCGGCCATGGCAGCAGTGCCCGGCAGCGGCGGCGCTGGCGGGGTACAAGCCGTTGGGTACAAGGACATGAGCCCGGCAGCGCCTGGGCAGGTGAGTTGCAGATGAAGGCAAACAGAGGGACCACAGCCTGCATTAATGCAAGGAGGACTGCATACACGCTCAAACTGCTTTAAAAGGCATCATGTACATATCCCAGGAAGAGATGACAGAGCATCACAGATTCTTGTAGGTTTGTTCCATTTTATCACATCACAATGTTTCTATTTTCAATGTTTCTGCTCATATTCCAAAGCAAAAGCATCATCAAGAAACTACAACAGGAGCCAGGGAGAACAGCCTCCCTCATGAGAAGCAATCTGGTATCTGTTGTCTCTGGGGATCTATTTTTAAGGGAACAATCTTTTATCATTCTCAAATATTTTCCCCAAAATACATTTCCCAGGGGCTATTAACCCAAAATGCTACAGTCCTACAGTGGGTACTGCCTGAAGTTGCATTTACCTTAAACTAGTTGGCAATGGATCAAGCCCAACATGAAGAACTAGTATTGCTGCCTTCAGGGAGTGTGATCAACTGGAAGCAAGGCTGGACTCCTGGCCCTGCGAAGGCTGAGGGGGCTTCACTGTTCCTCTAGTCATGCAGGGTCCCTGGGAGTTGTGACTGTTCCTGGTGAGGCACAAGTGTGCTCCTCTCGGCACTTCAGGTTCTTACCAGCAGTGAGACTCTTCTCCCAGGGCAGGTGTTGTCCTTTGAAATTGCAGGGCATTCGCTGTGACACCCAGTTTGGTTTGTACTTCTCGTACCTTACGGTGTGTTTAAAGGGCATGTTCAGAAGCTCTGGGAAGTTACTCCCAGGCACAGCACGCTGGCTCCTGAGCTGCTCTGCAAGAGCTCGCTGTCAGCTCCTCACAAGAGCCAGCAAGGCTCAGCAAACACCCTAGAAAGCACAGTCAGGTAACTATCCTGTGCCAAGGGTACAGTGCCATCCAGGTTTAACGTGCAGCTTGTGGCTGCTGCTGTCCACATGACAGCTCTGTCTCCCAGGCAGAGCTGTGGGCCTTCTGCACAAGGCTCCTGAGCAGCCTGCCCAAGTGGAGGACAAGCTGTGGTCTGCAGTGGGTAAGGTCTGGGGGCAGAAGCAACAACATTTTGCCAGAGATCGCACTTAGTCTTTGACTCAATTTTAAATCACTAAGCAAAGGGAAACCCTGCTAGCAACTGTGCAATGCAAATGAACTCAGGTGAGCTGCCTTCGAAGAAAGTTACTATGGAAAAAACCTGGAGCACCAACACTGGGCAGACGGGTACACTGCCGTGCCAAGCACCAGCACTGGCACCAGCCTTGCCTTGCCTAGGCGACACAGTGCTCCCTCCCAGCAGCAGCCCAGCAGCTGGCACTGCCAGGCGCCTTCTGCTCCACATGAGAGCCACGTTGTGCCCAGACCACAGCAAAGCTCTTGATCTGGGAACGTGTCACCCAGGCTCTTGAGTTTATCTTCTCGTGCTCTCCCACAGCTCCTTTACCTATCCCTCCTTCCTACTCAAGTCTGAGTGAAGC
This sequence comes from Apaloderma vittatum, assembly GCF_000703405.1. Lineage (NCBI taxonomy): Eukaryota > Metazoa > Chordata > Aves > Trogoniformes > Trogonidae > Apaloderma > Apaloderma vittatum. The sequence goes on along the minus strand of NW_009731177.1, from coordinate 14,380 downwards.
ACAGCCAGGGCAGAATCTGGCCACCCACCCCCCCTTCATCATGTGAATGTCCACAGACGGCTCAGGCATGCTCTGGGGGAGACGCACTGAACCCGCCACGGGTCTCCTGAAGCCTGAATCATTCTGTTACTCTCCTAAAGCATCTTGCCTTTGAGACATGCATCAGACAGTCTGAGAAGTCTGTCCAGATCACTTATGTTGGAAGCACATGCTCAAATTCACTTCCTCCTCCAAGATATTCTTTATATTGTAAATAACTATTTACTAATCACCAATCGAGGAGCCAAATGCCCATATTCCCTGCAGACACAGTACAGGCTTTGAACCAGAGAACCTGTGACAGTGAGGGTCATGTATCTGCAGCTGGCAGGCTGTACAGGCACTTCCAAGGGACATGCAGGTCATTCTCATTTGGAAAAAACCCAAAAAGCAAGGAAAAATTGCCTTACAGTTGCTGAGGCCACAGGCATTCAAGGACAAGGAAAATGCAATATAATTGGCCTCCCCTCTTCTGCTATCTCTCTACCACGCGTATGTAACTATCAATCAGACTGTTCTCCAGGCTGATGAGCTGAAATATTGCAGGCAATTCTTTCTGTTGTCATGGAAACAACTGCTGTCAGGCCTTTTCCTTTTTTAACTGTGTCACTAAAGGCATGTTTTCTTTCAAGAGCTACAGGGAGGCTCTCAGAGTCCAGCATCAGCACTCAGGCATTAGTGGAATCCACCCAGCTCACTCACTCACCCTGCAACACAGCTTCTGCCTCCAGTCCCACTGCAGGGCCAGCCAGCTCATTATTGGCCAGATCAGTATGAAGCCATTTGGTACCTCCAAGGCATTTCCAGCTAAATCCTTATGCCCCTTCAAAAAGGCCTCAGACTAGACGCAGAACCCAAGAGACGCAATTTATCCCCTTGAGGATCTGGGCCAGCAAGGAGAAGAAAGGTTCCTTTTTTGTTTAACAGTTCTCATTGATCCTACCACTATAATGTTAATCTCTGTTGCACATTTTGCTTGCACATACTCCACCCCCCTCTGGTAGTCACCACACAGCCCTCTTAAGCCTGCAATTATCTTTAATTTAACAGCTACAAAAATCCATCATCAACTGCTAGTGCCTAAGCAAAGCAGATCATACAGCAGTTGCAAGCAAAGACACTGGTAATGGTCACGCCAAGAGATCCCTCCAAGTGCTGCCTCTCAGAGCCACACCTTCCACAGAAGGTCTTGCTACATCAACTGGAGCATCCGAGCACCATGTTAACTCAGGGAGCTGCTCCGTAGCACAGGGCAGATGCAGCCACAAGTCCAGGGGAAGGTTTCAGGATTCCTAGGAATAGGAGCATTCCCATTGTGCTCCCTCATTTACTGAATCCACAGGCAGTTAACACCAAGTCAGCCTTCTGCCGTTCCTCCCCTGCAGCTGGACACTTGCTTCACCATGGCTCAAAGCAGCCATAAAAAAAGGTGCCTAAATTCAGTTTTTTAATAAGGGCTGAGCCAATTAATTTAAATCCAAGTAAATCTACTTCTCCTCTGCAGTATAAGGACCTGCTGTTTTCATGGTACTCCCAGGAACCTGGAACAATCAACCAAAAAGAGACCAAGGCAGGCAGCTGCCCGGACCTGAAGTCGCTAGAATGACACCAACATCACAAACTTGTTAATGAACTTCAGAAAAACCTCGCAGAACAAAAGTGTGCTGCTGCAGACCTGTGCAGAGCTACTGCAGAGTAATGCACCACTACTGTGGGACAGAGAGAGACAGGCCGATCTCTGCGGAGGTGGCCACAGTCCTGCGAGTCACTCCGGACAATGCGGCAAGTGGGCAAACCTTTACAGGGGAAAGTCCCAGAGCCACTGTGGCTGCGCTACGGCAGCAGAACGTTCTGCTTCAAGACCAGCCTGCACAGTATTTCACCCCTTCCCTCTGCTAGTGCACACAGGAGCGAAGCCCTGGCAGCAGCCCAGGTCCTGCCTGCTCCCCTGACCACTGGGGTGGCAGCGGCAGGCAAACCCAGAGCTCCTGTGTGCAGGAAAACAGAAGCGCTGACTCACCAAAGCCCGTCGCAAAGCAGCCTTCCCTCAGCACTGCTACAGCAGAAGCAACCTGTCACACAGGTCTGCGCTACAGCTCTGTCCTCTGATCTCTTTGCGAGCAGAGTGGGAAAGGCAGATGTCTCTTATTTCCAGTTGAACTTAGCTGAACTTAAGGAGTAAACCTCCCACTCAAGGCAAGGGAGAGGACAGGCTTGTTTGTGCTCTAATAGACTCACTGCTGCTGCAATGTGAGATGCTGCAGTGACTAAGGAGAGAGGAGGAAGGAGAACTGTCTGTATTAAATATCCAGAAATACGTTGGCATACCTCCATTCTCCCACTGCTAGCTGGTCTGTTAGCAGCTTGTGCTTACACCAGGCACTGCTGGAATATTCCCCTGGACTTCCGCTGATGCCTTCAGCTAAAGCAGCAATAACACTGTTCGGGATTAATTAGATAAACACAAAACTCCACATCCCCTCACTGGACACTATGGCCCAACAGATGAGATATTTATTTATAATGTAGCAGGCTTCAAAGGAAGTATGGCAGCACAGGGATTAAACATCACATAAAGACCTGTGCTCAGGCTGATCTCAGTTCAGTGCCTGAACCCAAGAGGACAGATGTGTCATGCATGAAGGCAAATAACTGATTTTCTAAACACGAGCTAAGAGACTGTTAAAGAGCATCCCACAAGAGCCAACCACAGAAGACTCAAGAGGTGCAGTGTTCTCTCAGTGCTAGGAGTTTGGGGAGAGAAAGGGAAGGTAAAGACATGTAGAAGAAGGAAGAAGTCCTACTTGGTGTAAAAAGGATTAGTAACCACCTCCTACCAGATGCTTATAGAGAACATGACCCCAAATCCTACAGAAAGCCCTAGCAGATGCTTCTGCTCCCTGTCCCCTTCAGAGCTGACAGCCGTGCAGCAATCTGTTACTGCTGTTTAAGAGGGAAGTTAATAACGTGCTTCAGAACAACTCTGGTCCTTGGAGCTCAGCTGCAGCTGCCCAAGCATATCTATGCTCAGTTCACATATAAACCAACAAAACATAACATTTTCATTGTGCAATATGAGGGTGAAAGGAATGGGGAGGGAGGTTGGACATGGAAACTGCAGCTTTCCACTTAAGGGGTTTACAAGAGACAGATGCTCATCTGCCACCTGCATGTCTGGAAGCTGCCCTCCAGAACAGCCAGTGGCTGCCTCAGCTAAAATAAAACCCACCGGAACAGGCCATAATTCCCTCCCAAACTCTGCCCCCATCTGGGGACTGCAAACGGAACCAAAATCTCAGCTTCTATTTATTTTGCTGCTCTCCTTCAGAGGAACATTAGAAGAAAGGAGTCATCTGCACCCGTGGCAGCCCAGGCAGAGGTTACTGGCAGCGCCGGGTTACTGGTAAAGCAGCCTTCCCTGCAGATGGGAAATCGTGCACTTTCTTTCCTGCCTGTGCTCCAAGGCAGATCTGTGAAGGTGGGCTGAAAACTTGCAGTTTCATAGTGAAGACATACATAACGAGCTGTGTTGGTTCCTCAGAGAACAGATATATAGCTGTCAAGCACTGTGCTAATCTACACATAACTATTGGCAACAGGGACTGATGCAGTTTGTGGAAATACAACAGCCCAGCATCTGTCACCGTATTTGAATGAGTCTGTTCTACAGATCCTCCTAGATATGAAATATTTTATCAAAAGGGAAGAAATTTTCATCAAACCATAGGAATAGTTTCTTTGAAATTGAGACGTAAAGTAAAGCAAAGATCACTCACTGAAATTTTGCCATCTTTCCTCTTAACCGGGACACAACACTTCCCTGAGAGACCCCAGGAGCACAGCACAGCCAGTCCCACTGCTCTTCACTTTAGGCAGTTTCAGTCAGCTGTCTCTGCTTCACATTAGCCCCTCACAGGTCCCAGAGTGCAAGACCTTGGACTGTAGGCAGTAACAGGAAACCTCTGCTGGGCTACAGATTGTCATATACAAAGACCAGGGAAAACAATTACAGTTCAGTCTGATTTTCTGGGAGAAAAATACCACGACAAAAAAAAAATTCAACAAAAACTAACCCATCGCCCCCAATAAGAAAAGTAAAAAAAATAGTCAATTTTTGGTTTAAAAGCTGATAAAGGATAATTATAGTTTTGAAATTGGTCTTTTTAGTTCTGTACTTTATTTTCAGGTTTAGCTTTGGTGCCAGTCCTCCTCTACCTGTCAATACTCCCACACTCAGTTTTCTTCTTACTAAGTCATTTTTGTTTCCAATACATTACAAGGAATCTTAAAACATAGCTGTTCTGCTGATGAGAAGCCAAAGGTACAAAGTATCTCTAGTTCCTTCCTCACATGGATTTCCTACACATTGTTGAAGAAGTTAAGGAACCTACCACCACTGCCAACTCCAAAGCTAAGGGACTGAACATTCTCTCAGTTAATACACATGTGGAAATACTGTCTAGAGAGAAGAATGCACAATCTTGTAACTGTATAAAACACTGATTATCTGCTTGGTGTCATTCGGCAGAAGGATGAGAGAGTGAAGGGAAATCATGGCTGGATATTTTCAAAGTTATAAAGTCCTTTGAAAATTTTGCTGGAGGTCAAGCTAATAACTCATGGTCACCATTACACTGAAAACAGTAAAATTGGCTCAGTCTACTGACTGACAGAGATCATGTAACATTTGTCTAACACTAAATAACCATTGGTGAAAAAAAAATCTTAAACATTCATTCTTACCCAACAGAAAGCACACATGCCTGACAAATTTGGTGGCCTTCTATGATGGAGTCACAGTGTCAGTGTATAAGGGAAAAGCTACCTGGATTTGCACAAACCATTTGACACTGTCCTGCATGACATCCTTGTCTCTAAACTTGAGATAAACAGATTCGATGAATAGAGCACTCGGTGGGTAAGGAATTGGCTGGATGGTCCCACTCAAAAAGTTGCAGTCAATGGCTCGATGTCTGACTGGAGACCAGTGCTGTTCCTCAGGGGTTGGTTCTGGGACCTTTCCTGTTTAACATCTTTGCTGGCAACACAGACACTGGGGTTGAGCGCACCCTCAGCACGTTGGCCAGTGACACCAAGCTGTGTGGTGTGGTCAACACACTGGAGGGAAGGGATGCCATCCAGAGGGACCTGGACAGGCTGGAGAGCTGGGCCCGTGTGAACATCAGGAAGTTTAACAAGGCCAAGTGCAAGGTGCTGCACATGGGTTGGGGCAATCCCAAGCACAAGCTGGACGAGTGGATTGAGAGCTCCTCTGCAGAGAAGGACTTGGAGGCATTTGTGGATAAAGAACTGCCTATGAGCCAGCAGTGTGCACGCACAGCCCAGAAAGCCAGTCACATCCTGGGCTGCATCAAGAAGAGTGTGGCCACCAGGTCAAGGGACGTGATTCTCCCCTTCTACGCTGCTGAGACCCCACCTGCAGTTCTGTGTTCAGCTCTGGGGCCTCCAACATCAGAAGGACCTGGACCTGTTGGAGTGAGTCCAGAGGAGGGCCATGAAGATGCACCTCCCCTGTGAGGACAGGCTGAGAGAGTCAGGGCTGTTCAGCCTGGAGAAGAGAAGGTTTTGGGGAGACCTTCTAGCAGCTTTCCAGTACTTAAAGGGGGCTACAGGAAAGAAGAGGAGGGACTTGTTATCAGGAAGTGTAGTGACAGGACAAGGGGTAACAGTTTCACACTGAAAGAGGGTAGATTTAGATTAGATATTAAGAAGAAATTATTTGCCATGAGGGTGGTGAGGCACTGGAACAGGTTGCCCAGAGAGAGTTGTGGAAGCCCCCTCCCTGGCAGTGTTCAAGGCCAGGCTGGACAAGGTTTTGAGCAACCTGGTCTAGTGGGAGCTGTCCCTGCCCAGGGCAGAGGGATTGGAACTATATGATCTTTAAGGTCCCTTCCAGTGTAAACCATTCTATGATTCCATGTTTAACATCTGTGATACCCTTTGGTACCAACATCTCACAGGTGGAAGCGGGTCAAGAAGCTCTGGGTAGGATGGAAGACTGTTGCAAAGAGGGATGCTGGTGTCAGGCTGCAGAAGAGAGCTCAAAGGTAGCGTCTGGCAAACTGGATTAACTATGGATCACATTCATTGTCTGTCCTGGCGTGACTTGACAGGATTAAACTCCTGAATAAAACATATTTGCCATCTGGACAGCTCTAACAACGGTGCCCTTAGAACTCAGGCACATTCTCAAACATGGACTAACCAGAGCATGTCAGCTTAGGGGTTCATGGCGTTTTCTGCAGAGCTTATGGCTCAAGAGCCAAGACTGTGTTCCTCTCCCCGATGTCTAGTATGCAGGCTGGCAGAATAAATGGAAAACACAAACTAGCTCACTGAAACAAGACAAATTAGTTTTGGAGATCAAAGCCTAAGATATCAGGAGTATTTCACTTGTGTGTTTAGGCAGAAGCCCAGCTCCTGTGCTCTCACCTAAGATGCCTCAGTTAACCTCAGACACCTCAATGCAAAAGCACTGCAAGTTTTAAATCGGATTTAAAAAAACCATGGGAAATACACAAGCTTTCATTTTTTTAACAGTCATTCAGGGTATGATATAAGGTAAGGAGGACTGGAAGGATGATCAGTTTAGACCCAGAAGATTACCCTTGGGAAGACATCAAGGTTTATGGGATAACACAGAAAGCACAAACTTTTGGTAGCAAAAACCAGAGGAAAAGCCCCTTTTTGCCCTTCTGTTGCTATTCCCCTTTCCTGGGCTAGAATTGTCTCAAGCTCTCATTGCAGAAAGGCTCCATTTAAATAAGTGCTATCACCAGATTCAATAACGGTTCATTGCTGGCTTGTGGCATCTCTCCACCCCCCCCAATTTCAAGGCAATTGCTACAGAAGCCACGCATGCAAAGCAGGGACAGAGAAAACACTGTCTGTTGGGCTGTCGTTTCACATATAAATCTCAACAGTATTGCAAAATTCAAACTGACAGTCTTTGTTTCAGCAGAGCAGAACTGGTACTATGAAATGCACTCCAGATGCTCAGTGGCATTTCTCAGTATGAATCTCTTCCTAATTCAACACTTCCTTAGAAAATAAATACCTAAACTGAAGATTTCACTATAGAAAAAATAAAGGAGTGGGGAGGCTGCAGAATCCACCCACATAAGATCTTGCCAAGAAATGGACTAAGCTTTCAGGATCATCAAGGTGGTTGCACAGAAATACCCTCCACAGAGACCTATACGCAAAATGTGCCAGAAGCTTCGTTGCCATCTCTCCAGGGTCTAGGGCAGGCAGGGCTGGAAGCTGTGCTTGTGTCTGTGTAACCTTCCTCAGGGATTTCCTGTTCATTGTGTGCAGAAACACCAGCTGTGGGAGCAGGAACAGCTCGACCAACACAGACCTCTGGGTCAGCTCGATGTCAGCGGAGAAGCTCTTCACCAGAGAACTGCAGGACAAAAAGGCTGAACAAACCTTGAGACAAACAGAAATAAATGTCCTCTGTGCCTGAGGTGGCCCCAGAGAGCAGCGAGCATGGCTTTCTTGGACCCAGGCTGAGAAGGACCCTTGGGAACATGTGAATGTGGTTCGGGACAAGGGGAGCCCTGCAAGTCTCCCCCTTCCTTCAGTCCCTTCGCTTGCCTGCATCTCTTCTCCCCAGCATCACGCATCACCCAACAGGCTACTGTAGAAACTGCACTTTTCAAACAGACTTCCATTCTGCATAGACCAGTGTCATGTCAAAAAAAGCATGGGGAGCTTAGCTTAACTCTCTGCTTAAGTTTACTTGAGGCTGCTCAAGACCAAACCCTGCCATACTGGCACACCCCAGCCTGCCTCCAGCAGCCCTTCTGGCTTTTGGCTCCAGTGGAGCCTGGTAATACACATCCACCTTCTCCACCTTCACATTCCCACTTTTCATTAAAAAAAAAAAGTCAGTTCTGTAACTCAGACTGCTGCCTGGCCAGAAAAGTTGTTACCTCACAGGGTTACACTCTTTTGCCAAGTCTAAACATATTCAGCTTTTTAAAGATCGGACCGTGCAACAGTTTAATCACATGTGAATACAACAGTTAAATATTATACTTGAAATATATGAGGAAAGTCACAAACTTGGAGAGGATCTGAGACATCAGGAGGAGGAGGTGGGGGGGCTCGAATTGGTGCTCAGGCTCCAAAGAGCCAGAGCCAAGCTCTGCTGGGCCGGCAGCGCGCGGAGCGGGAAGCGATGGGCTTCTCTGCCAAGAGCACACGACAGACAGCAGGGAAGCATCCAGCACTCTCAGATGGTCTGGCACGGACACATTCTAGCTGGTGATAGAGAGTCCTGTAACCCCTTTTCTTCCCCATCCAGTCTCTCCACGTCTCCCCTTAAGCCCTAAGACCCAGGCAACCCTTCACTTCTACAGACAGATCAGTTACGACACAGGGAAGCATCTTTTCCTCCCTGCCCAAATCATTTCCACGTCACCCTCCTACATAGTATGCCCAGACTGGTATTAAAAGGGGAGACACAGGGATTCTGTGACTGACCAGCCCATGAGAAATCGAGTGATAACCAAGTTATAAGGCACCAGTATAAAATGTCAGGCACTTCAGTAGTTTTAGTACTTTAATTTTGCCTTTAGCTTTTAAAACCAAACCTGGTCCGTCACACCCATTTCATAGAATCATAAAATGGTTTAGGTTGGAAAAGACTTTTAAGATCATCAAGTCCAATCATTAATTTGCACACATTCCTTTGGAGCAGAAGTGCAGAGGGTAAAACACGGGGCTGCTCAATCTGCCTGACTTAGAGCCAGTATCCGTGTTTCACTGAAGGGGGATGGAACACCAAATGAGGAGCATTTGTAAGCAGCCTGTTTGGACCACAGTCGATTTACAATCTCCTGGGATAGTTTTTCTTTCTGTCAGCACATCAGAAACTAACACAATTTGACTGCAAAGACTGCGTAGTGCTCCATGCACTCCTCAGAGATTACTTTTCCCCCAAGTCTCCCTTCAAGCAGGAAGCTTTTTTTTCTGTTAATACAGAGGCTGATGGAAGTTGACTAATGCTGTTCGCTATCTTTTGATCGGAATTGATTTGGCAGAAATTGAAATAATCTGCTAGAAGAAATCTAAAGTACTACTATAAAAATGTACTCTGAGATTGAATTACTTTGGTTTCAGAAGTGGAGAAATGTTGCTTTGCATGCATCTGTGTGGTGATGACTGCAGAGCATTTAAGCATCTTGAGGCCTTTAGGAACAAACCCTGATTGGGGATGACCTTCACTGGAACATGGGGTGGCAGAGTTCAGCTTCTCACAGTGCAATATCCCCAAAAAGACACCCCACAAGCCTATTGTGCTTACAGTCCACAGTACCATGACAGGGAAGAGATGTGAATATTGAGACTGGACTTCTGTTTGAATTAGGGATAGTGAAATCTCTTGCACATAAATACTGACAATAAATGCCAAGTAATTATCTGTTTTCTCATCCAAATCCAGCTGCACCACTCTTGTTTGCAAGCTTCTTAAAACATTGTGCAAGCATTTAGCAAGTCAAATCAATTCCAGATCTTTTACACAGAGCCAGGTCATCTCTTAGGAAGGCAGAATGAAGGCTCCACAAGGAACATGCCACCCTTTAACACGACCTATAAAACAATCTAAAAATAGTTTGAAAGGAACTGTCCCCAACGGCCCATCCCAGGCTCTCATAAACAAGACAAAGGTGTGGATGCAGCTATAGCAGGGAAGCAGCTGCAAGCACCCAGCTTCCCTTCACTCCAGTTCACAGTTCCCAGACCTTCTGGATGAACGTATTTCCATTGCTTCCACCGCTCGTATACCCACACCAAAACAAAATGACATTCATGAAAGTGCTTAGGTAGCTGCTGATTGATACTGTTCAACAGCTGCTGGTCATGGGCTTGTCTGGAAGCAAACATAGACATGAGAACAAAGTGATGAAGTCTATAAGCGCTGCTCCGAGTGTACCTGATGGAAACCACCTCACAAACCTTACCTGTGCCAAGGAGGCTCCGCTTCCTTTTTTTAGCTCTGAGAAGTTCTCGCTTAGTTTTCCTCCCTTGTTACTCGAGTTGCATTTATAGCATGTCCATCGCATCAGGCCTTTAGTTACCGTCCCACACTCTTTACTCAGCAGACACAGTGAATGGTACAAGTGGCCACAGCTGTAAAGAGAAGAATTCTGCTGGGTGCTTGAAAACAGGGTAACACAGCCTGAGAGCTCCACGCTTTGGAGGGGAAATCGCCGGGCAATGGGAAAGATGTTTATTTGTAAATGTAGATCAGCAGTGTATGCACTCCCTTCATACCTCCACACCCTCCTGCAGTATTTTTTGACTTGTAAATATAACAGTAGATGCCCATTTGCTGATGCAGCTACACATCATAACACTAAGGTAATAATGATCTTGTCTTATTTTACAGCCACCTGACCACATATAGGAGTATCAGAGATGCCAAGAGAGTGCGCAGATCCAGGATGTACAAGCACAGCCAAAGGAACCCAGGGTGCTGCAGCTGCACCAGCTGCACTGCTGGGAAGATGACAGATAAACTGACAGCTTACTGAACAGCTCCTACAGAATTGTACGGCAAGTCTTTCCAGCAGAGACAGAGCTGGCTGCCTGCAAAGAAGAGTGGCTCCAGAGGGTTTGATTAGCCAGCCCTTTTACAGTGCAAGGGAGCAGAGATACATGCTCATAGGAATACATATGATTACTTGTGCAAGACAGAGACCAGTAGCTTTCTTGTTCTTTTTTTTTTTTTTCTCTTTTTAAAACTACTAACACAATCACAGCTGTAGCCCTATCTCTTAACTTTACCTGAAAACAATGATTTCATCAGCAGTTTCTTGCCTTCTTTTGTACTGCTGTAGACAAATGCAGCAGTAATCCTGCTTTGGGGTAAGCCCTCTAGTGACAGAAGCTCTTAGGTTACACAGGGACCAGTGGAGATCATGGTTTAAAAGATTTGTAGTTGTCTCCAAAAGGGTCTGTGTGAAAGACAAGATACAGAATAACTAGGTCATTTTGTCATCTCCAAACTGCAGAAACTCCATACTGATCAATTCTTCGTAACAAGCAGCTTAGCAGATTACTAAGAGCAAAACCACCCCAAAAAAATTGCAACGAAATTGCTTCTCTCTATGTGTTTTCTAGCCACTGCACTCAAAATACTTTTCCTTTCATCACATGTTAATGGAGGCAATATCTTTGCACTCTTAAATAGGTAAGTCCTTTATTGATTTTTGTCAAAGAGCATTAAAAGAGACATGGTAGGCTCATTTTGTCATCCTTCATACCAAGCTCCTCTCTTTTCCCCCCTCTATATGGTGAGCTACTGCTTACACTCCTCATTTCAGGAGAAACATGCTGATAAAAATCACAGTCCAAAAAAACACCCACTGAACTTTGCAGCTGCTAGTTCTTCCCAACCGAGATACCCATTTCTGAAGAGCCAAAAGCAAAATACGCTTAGTTTTTAGTGATCAGTGCTTCTTCAGTAACACCAGGTATCAGGCATAGGTGCCCTGTTCCATGACCTATCCATGCTCTGTAGCAGCAACTCACAAAGAGCCGCAGAGGTTGCACCAGGAGTTCACATCTGGCCTAGTCCAGATGTGACACGCAGCCTGTACTGGACAACCGCCAGGCAATGACAGAGGACCTGTGCTGCTCAGAGCAGACCTTTACCAAGAACCCAAACAGAGATAATGGTTTTATATGTTCAGCCCTCTACAGTCAAGCTATTTCCCATTTTATGCTTAAATTGGATGCGGTTGCTTGGAGGCCTGAGCAGTAGCCAGGACAGTAGTGCCATATGGTAGGCAGAATGAGAGCGAGTGAGTTTGGAGGAAGACTACGCATTCTTTGTTTTGGGGAAAAGGAGTTTAAGTTTGGAGCCTGCCTGGGATCCAAGACCGGACAGAGAAAGGCAGGAGTGAGATAAAGGTGAGATCTCATCAGGGCACAAAGTGCAGCATTACCCTTGGGAAATGGCAGGACAGTCTAATTTAAAAAGCTCTTCTTTAAAACCGCATAAAATGACAAAACATATTGGGTTTGTGCCTTTGAATCCCTAACTGCAGGATGAGCTGGAGAAAAAGCAGATGTTTATCCTTCCAGTACATTTAACATAGAACTGAACTACAGAGGTGTTCACTGTGTACCTGTCAGTCCCTTCACTTGCAAGCTGTCTGTGAGCAATAACAAACCCATTCCCCTTACCGCAGTCACACAAATAGAAACCTCTCGCACGTGGATTTACTTTGCCCTTCAAAGAGAAATAGCAAACGAAAGAGAGTACTAGACTAAATAGCTAAAAGTAACCCGTAAATAGAGCAGTGGACAGAACAGAAATGCATGCAACTTACTTGTTCGTAGTTAAAAGTGTCCAGCATTCCCAGGACAAGTCCTTGAATTTCTCCAAGTTTCCCTTTTCCATAAACTGGATCCTGTATGAAGAAATGAAAAGCTGCAGCTGAATCACAGGATGTGACCATACTTGCTTCTTTTTCTCTCTTTTTTTTTTTTTCTCCAGATTGGTATCACAAATAGAATTTCTGACTCCAGGTTTAAAGATGTTGTACATGCACAAGGACAGCAGAATAATCCTATGGATTGATGTGAAAACTGGTAATTAGCAAAACTGAGTAGATGACAGCATCGATACTAATCACTGTGCTCAGGTCAAAAGACTTCACATGTGACCTTGGAAACTTCATTCAGGAGATGCAAGAGCTGACTGGGAGTGCCTTGGAGGATTACTGAAGAAAACAGCAGAAAACACCCTGCAGTGACACAGGAGGCATCAACTCCATCTGTGCTCCCACTTGACACTGGTTGCTACAGGTATCTGCTGGTCAGGGAGCTCCTGTGCTGCCTGCAGGGCTCGGGGCCCCGCAGTCGGTGCGCTCTTGCCTAGGTCAGAGGGTAACTAGCTCCTGAGCCTCTGTGCATCCAGCAGGTCACCCCCAAGCGCATTCAGAATCCCCTTAGCGGCCTGCTGAAAGAGCAGGGACTCAGCAGGGCTGTGCAGCTGCAGAGCAGCGTGCAGGAACCCTGGACAACCCTGGTCTCACACCCCGGATGGCAGAACATTATCTAGGGAACAGGGACCTGGGGCTCTTCTGTTGCTGCAGGGATGATTTCCATGTGCTCGGAGCAGCTTTATTTCCATGTTCCTGCAGCACAAGCAAAGGGCTGTAGTACACGTCGTTGCCCTGGCGCATTTCAACAACCTTCCTCAGGCCTGCTCCAAACCAAACACTCCCTTCTCCTCCACAGCCAGTGCAGGACAGGAACCCTGGTCTAGGATGCATCTCTCTGTCCTGGAATGAGCTTAGCAAGAAGCCCTTTGGGAGCTGCTCTCCGTGACCATGCGACAGCCCCTCAAACAGACAGAGATGGGCAAAGCACTGGAAGTTGAGAGAGACTTCTGCAACACCCTTCCCTCCTGCCGGGCCAAGTTGCACAAGAAGAGAGGGAGCTCCTGCACATGGGCACGTTGGACCATGTCAGGAAATAACCTCTGCCCAACAACCAGCAAGGTGAGAGCTTGCTGACAGCTCCCAGTGGCCACAAGCACGAGCAGGCACCAGCACTAGGTGTCTCCTGGGCAGAACCAACCCCTGAAGATGTCTCCACGCACTTGCAGAGGTATCTCCTCCCCTACCAACGTGCAACATGGCACCACTTCCAACAGGCATGTGCCAGGAACACAACCTCCTCCTACTTGTCTTTGCAGCAGCAGCAAGATCAAACGGGAACGCAACACAGGGACATTTTGCTAGGAAGATGCACCGCGAGATGGTGGCTAACCAGCTGTGATCCAGCCAGCAACTTTGTGTCTGAGAGAAACAGGAAGCAAGGAAGAGGAGAAAGGTTAGAAGCAGGATCTACTACTGGCCAGTGCAGTGGAGTGATCCAGGCCGTGCAGCCCAGCTTCGGTTCCATCTCTGTGGCCCAGACAGTCTGATCTGCAGAAGAGAGAGGCTGTGCCCTCCTCAGTCCAAACGGGCACCAGAGAGGCACACACGTGCCTGTAATGAATGAGAACAAGTCTGTTCAGGAACGCCTCAAAAGAGGATTGGGAAAATAGTCTCTGTGTAACACACAAATCCCAGAGACGAACAGTCATGGCATCGGACCTGGAAAAAAGCATTTTGCCCTGCTGGGAGGCAGGAGAAGGATACAGGGGGAAGCCTGAGGAATCCAAGTGGCAGAATGGGAGAGACATTGACAAAATAAAATAGCGATAAACTGGCAAGATATGAAAAGGAAACTAACCTATAGAGTAGAAAAATGATCCAGATCTTGTGTTGGGTTGGCCTGGCTGGATTTTGGT
>NW_009731176.1:63806-64441 GCF_000703405.1 Apaloderma vittatum | reverse complement strand
CAGGTGTTCGGCTGCTGCGGAAGAGTCCACAAAGACCCTCCTGCCGAGTCGTGAGCTTCAGCCTGGACCCCCTGGCTTTCTGAACATCCTCACAGAGAGGAGTCTGGGTGTGACTGGATCCAGGCCTAGCCCCGGGCTGTAAGGAAGGCTTTGGATCCCAGGGTGGGCTCTGCCACAGAGTGGGTTTGTTTCAGCTCGAGCTGGGACCCTCCAAGAGGGACCCTGAACAAAGACATCCGTGGACAATTATACCCTTAGAATCCAGGATCACCTTCCCTCACAAGATGGTTCAGTCTAATCATAATATTTGGGTCTGGGGTCTTCTTGTTCCTCATTGGATCCTTTCTCCAAGTGTGCATTCGTTATCTCGAGGATGCAGTTTCTGTACTTATCTTTCTCAATTAGCATAGGTTTCCGGACCTTTCTTCAGCCTAAGCTAATCAGAAATTAGGTAAAAGTCCAAAACCAGGGCCTAAGGCTTCAGTAAATCTGGCTACTCATGCTAAATAATGTCACTCATAAGACAAAACAAATTGTGATTCGTCATAGTTTTAAGCAATCACCCAATTCTAATATGCTACATGTAAGCTATTCTGATCTCCAACATCAGACAAGGGCAGGTGGTGTAGGGTCGT
>NW_009731176.1:19575-63785 GCF_000703405.1 Apaloderma vittatum | reverse complement strand
AAAAGGCTTTATGTTATGGCCATCGTGAAGAAACGCCTGTGAGATGTCACAGTAAGCCTTGGCTGTGTTGCAGTGTGCACATCCAAATTGTTGATCAAGTAATCCTTCTGCATTTAGAAATGCTGAGCACGGCCCGTAGTATTTCTGCAATCTGCTGGAATCTCTTAAAGCATCGGTAGGTAGGGAAGTTTTGTTGGTTAAAACACGTTTAGATGTGGAAAAAACGTGTATATAACATCACACACACAGGAGGCTACACATGAAACTAAGAAATCACAAACTGGATGGCATATGGCTGTCATTGATTAAAAACAGGCTGCAAGAGAGAGAGAAAAAAAAATAGAGAAAATACAACAAAAAATAGTAAGTGTGCTGCCAGGTTCGAGGGTATGAAACGAAGTTGTTAGTATGTTTATTGAAGAGACAGAAAAAGAGGTTGACCATATGGCTGCAGTGGTTTTATGTAATGCAAAATCATGCGCCCCTCATTATTGTAAAATTAGGCTGAGGAATTTCAGTTAGCCACGGTGAACCAGTGAATGAAGAACACAGAATGATGTATCGAGAGGAATATTACATACCCTGTGGCAGTACCTTATCTTTGCCTGTTCAAGAAAAGGACTTGTATATCGTTGTGAATGGCTCAGTGAAACCATCTCTGCAATCTATACTTATTATAGAAGTGAGTGAAATATGGTGCTGTCGAAAGATTGGAATATAATAATGTTAAGAAAAAAATTTGCATAATGAGGAATTATGTATTATACCTTTTAAAAGTAGAAATCATAGCAAATGGTGCCAAAAAACTAGATTAGATACTACATACTGTTTCACGAAACAAGGGAAAAAGGACCAAAACTGTCATGACATAGACAATAAAAGCACTTCATTTTACCTTAATTAATTATGCAAATCATCGCTGAGGCCAGCATTTCAATAGAACGTTTAAAGGATTTGACTTCAGTGTGTTTTAATGAAAACGTCCATGGTTATTCAAAATAGATTTTAAAAGTATAAGGAATAAGCTTACCACTGCCTGAAGGCATACTCCATGCTTTACTGGCAAAAGTTAAAAGAAATAAAGGCAATTTAATTCATTTGATGGATTTTCACACTTATTTGGAAATACCTGACGGTGACCTCTCTCAGGTGCAAAGGATAACATATCTAATGTGTTGTGTGTTTCCAGGGGCACATGGCTGCACTGTGAGAAGTCAGCAGCTGGGTGCTATATGCATAAAGGTGAGGTTTTGCTTTTTTTTTTTTTCTCACAGAAAGCTTTCTCCTATAAGTAATTTTTAATGCTGTATGTGATCCAGGGCTTATTAACAACACCCCATGCCAGGGAAACACAGTAAACGTTAGATAAAACTTTTTAAAATAGTAATTAATTCTTTGAAGTAATAGTTATTACATAAAATTATTTATATAGAGAGCTGGCAGTTTGCCAAAGGTGTGGGAATAAAAAGATGATGTATTACAAAGACCTCCAATTATATCATACAGTTTCTCATCAGAGGCTTTTTATTACTGTTTCATGGAGATGGGCTTGTGTAGTCCAGCTTTCTAACTTTTCCATGGCCACTACCACCCTCTTCTCTCCTCACTGCTCACATTTCACAATAATCAGAATTTTGTTTAGAATGCTAATCATTATATTAATAATAATTATTATAGCATACTCTTTACCAGAGCTCCAAAACCATAGTCACTCTGGTTCAAAATTGGCTTACTTAGAAAAAGAAACAGGCAACTTCAGTTTAATTTAGCTGAGACAAAAAAAACCTGCCTTGACTGATACTCCCAGTTACCTCGGAGCATCCTTTGCACAGAGAGCTGTAAAGAATCCCTCTCTCCTGCCCCCACACTTGCAGCTTCTCCCCATGGATGTGGGCTCCCTTGCTCCCCTCTATGCCCGCAGTTCCTTTTTGTTCCCTCCACAAGTCTCATCACTCTCCAGATGGGTCATGAGAGACCTTTTCTTCTGTGCCTTTCCTCTTCCCTCTGTGGTACGACCTTTTAGGTAACAGAAGAACAACTTAAGAGTGACCATATTCAAACGAGCATTGAGTTATGGCAGAAGTAAATCCTGGGATAATCTAAACCATTAGGTATTCATGGATAGACTTCCCACATGACTGTTCTCGGGCAGCCTCTCTCTACAATGCGAAAGGTTACTTGGGGCATGGTTTATTAATGTTTGTATGAAATGTTCACAGGAAAAAGATAGAGGAAACAAAGGTAGTTTACAGGCATTTCTCCTGGTCAGGAGCTGGGTTGAAGATAGCTGGGGTTTGAGGAAGAGGCTTGTTTGGCAAATTCAAACAAAATGTTCTTGTCATAGTGGCATCATTCAGCTTTCCCGCTCAGGCAAGGTATATGCAAGGTATTGGTGGTGGATTTTTTAAGAAAGTGTCTCTTCTGGAATATATTTCTAACATTATGTCATGGCTTCAGCTGAGATAGAGTTAATTTTATTCCTAGTAGCCGGTACAGCGCTGTATTTTGAATTTAGCGTGAGAATAGTGTTAATAGCACACTGATGTTTTAATAGTTGCTGAGTAGTGCTATGCTAAGTTGAGGATTTTTTGGTTTCCTAAGCTCTGCCAGCAAGCGCGTGCATGAGAAGCTGGGGGGATCCTGGCCAGGACAGCTGACCAGAATGAGCCAAAGAGATTTTCCATAGCATAGATGTTGTGCTCAGTAGAACCGGGGGAGAGCTGGCGAGGAGGGGCTGGTCACTGCTCAGGCATCAGTTAGCAGGAGGTGAGCAATTACACTGGGCATCACTTGTCTGTCCTTGGGTTCTATTTCTCTCTCTTTGTTATGTTACTTTTCATTTCACTTATTATTTTATTGTTGGTATTACATTTTATTTCATTTTAATTATTAAACTGTTCTCTCAACACATGAGTTTTACCTCTTTTTTTTCAATTCTCCTTCCCATCCCACTGGGGCAGGAGGAGGAGTGGGCGAGCAGCTGCGTAGTGCTTAGTTGCTGGCTGGGCTTAAACCATGACACATTCTCGTGACTGACTATTCCCAGTGTCAGGCTGTACGACACATAGTGGGAAGGGATGTTACAAGAAGTGCTGCTGCTGCTTGCTCCGGGGCCAGGCATCCTCCTGCCCAGCTGCCAGAGCCCAGCCCAGGGACTCAGTGTCTCTGTCCCAGGCCAGTGGATGTGGCTACAGCTTTTCTGCTCAGCCAGCAGCAATTTCAACAGCACACACATATTGGACTCACACAAGTACTGACAGCCAAATTCCCTCCTCGCCTTCACGAGGAGGATCACTGTCAGGACTGAGGATCACTAGTGAAAGCAGACACAGACACTGCGCTCTCGATGCTCACAAGCACATGCACACTTGCAGATCCCTGAGTACAGATGCAGCCTCCCTGGGTACCTACTTCCTAAAATTGTTTAATCAGAAATTTAGAAAGCCCGCAAAATTCAGAGTATCCAGAAAACAGTTCTTTTAAGGTAAAAATTCTAAGATTTTCAAGAAATTACTGGGACTTAAAACTTATTTTCTAGATTTACAATTGTGACATATAGTATTTATATTCAGTAGTTTAGATCCCCTCTCAGCCGTCTCCTTTCAAAGCTAAACAGCCCCAGTTATCTCAGTTTCTCTTCATAGGAGAGATATTCAAGTCCCTTAATCATCCTCATAGCTCTCAGTTGGACTCTCTCCAGTAGGTCTCTGTCTCTCTTGAATTGAGGAGCCCAAAACTGGACACAGTATTCCAGGTGTGGTCTTACCAGGGCAGAGTAGAAGGGAAGAAGAACCTCCCTAGACCTGCTGGACAAACTTTTCTTAATGCACCCCAGGATCCCATTTGCCTTCTTAGCTGCCAGGACACTTTGCTGTCCCATGGACAACTTACTGTCCGCTAGGACTCCAAGGTCTTTCTCCACGGGGCTGCTTTCCAGCAGGACGTGCCCTAATCTGTACTAGTGCCTGGTTTATTCCTCTCCAGACGCAGGACTCTACACTTGTCCTTATTGAACTTCATGTGGTTCACCTTCGCCCAGCTCTCCAGCCTGTCCAGATCCCATTGGATAGCAGCACAGCCTGCCTGTGTGTCCCTCCCGGTTTCGTACGGTCAGCAACAGTGCTGAGGGTGCATTCTATTCCCTCGTCCAGGTCGTTGGTGAAGATACTGAACAAAACGACCCAGTACTGATCCCTGGGGAACACCACTGGCCACAGGCCTCCAGCTTGACTCTGTGCTGCTCATCTCAACCCTCTGAACTCTGTTGCTGAGCCAGTTCGCAATCCACCTCACAGTCCAATCATCTCTCCCGCATTTCTTGCGTTTACCTAAGACGATGTTATGGGGGACAGTAGTGAAAGGTTTACTGAAGTCGAGGTATATGACATCCGCAGCTTTCCCTTCATCAACTCGTTTGGTCACATCTTCATAAAAGGGTAACAGATTAGTCAGGGAAGATTTCCCCTTCGTAAATCCATGCTGGCTACTCCCGATAACCTTCTTTTCTTCCAGTTGATTAGAGATGGCCTTCAGAATGAGCCACTCCATCACCTTCCCATGGATGGAGGTGAGGCTGATCGGCCTGTAGTTTCCAGGGTCCTCCTTCTTCCCCTTTTTGAAGATTGGAGTGATGTTGGCTTTTTTCCAGTCCTCAGGCACCTCTCCTGTTCCCCATGATCTTTCAAAGATGATGGAGAGCAGCTCAGCCACATCAGCCAACTCTCCAACATACATGGATGAGCCCCGTCGGGGCCCATGGATTTCTGTATTTTCAGGTTTTGTCATACTTCTCTAACCAAATCCTCACTGACCATGTATATGTGACTTGACTGTCACAGTACTGCAGTAAGAGAGCATTTGTCAAGGATTTATTTTAGCATTCCTTTAGGCTCCTGTGCATTTGATATCCAAGGCTGGCCATAGATGTTCACGTTTACTGCCCATTCATAGGTTATGATGAGTAGCTGGAAATACCATATACATATTTAGCTCATTGCATTTCAGCTATAAAATTACACTGAACTCTTTAGGACCACCATTACAACAAGTGAGCATGGAAAAATAAGACTTTGTGTCATCAGATGTGTCATTAAGATGTTACAGATTTACTGTGCCAGAACAGTTTGAAAATTATAAAGCATGATTTATTCTATAATCTCATAATAACTTTGCGATGGTTTTAAGCACAGTATTTATTTCATTATTTGGTCAATAAAATAAATTCCCAACGAAATATATGCAGAATACAGTGAATGTAAACAAACGAGCAAAATGCTCTTAATTTAAGTAGCATTTTTCAGAGAATCTGACTGGGAATTATAGGCTCTGAACACCTCCTCCTCTACGTAAACAAACTGATAGGGCAGAGTACTTTCTCCCTCACCACATCCCACATATTCAGTGGAGGAGGAAGAGAAGGCGGGACAATAGGACAGGAGTATAAATATTCACCTTCTCACAAGTGCAATGCACAGACCAGCAACTAGAAGCAGACATACGGAGAGACATCCAGGCACGTGGCACTAACTAGGTGAGCCAGTGGCTCTGGGAGAGGGCTGCTCTCCAACCTTCATGACGGCGACTGTGCCGCTTGCTTCTCTCCAGAACGGTCGGGTGTTGGACCACACTTACCGCACAATGAAAAAGAAATCCCTCTGCAACGTCTCTGGCATAAGATACCATTTAGAAAATGTATGTTGCATCCCAGCAGGAATCAAGTACCATCTGTGTATAGTTCGTGGCTCACAGCTACTTATAAACAAGCACCTTAGTAGCCTCTCCAATCTCAGTCGAGCTGTCACATGTACTTTAACTGAAGGGCTGGCCCAAATGTACTGATCCTCCCGCCCTCCCTTCATCCTAGCCAGATACTTAATTCTTTGCAGCTGTTTAGATACCCAAGCTTAACTGTTGTCATACGATTTTTTTTTATTTCTTTACTTTCCCACAATGGGGAAATTTGCCTGGTTCTGAACAGAAGCTCATTTAGTTCCTTTTCAAGTAACTAAGTCCTTCCTGGAATGTCTTGATTGCTAACCCTGGGTTCATACAGTACAATATTTGTCAGAGCCTGCTTTTAAAGTCATATTTGGGCTTATTATCCACCCAATCTTCTGTCACTTTCAGCAGTAATTTTTTCATTGTGTAGTTTTATCCTAGACATACTAGTCTTGGAGTTTTCATTCCAGGGACGAAATACCTTCCCGTGTTCATGCCTTTTGTTGCCAGGGATCCTGAGAACATGTCTCTGCACAAAATGCAGTGACAGCCACAATTCCTTTCTTTTCACTTGGCATGGAAGTGTTTTAATTGCCTGTGTGTAGGCCAGTTTTGACAATTCGTCTGCTGTCTTCATAAAAGGTTACAGAAAAGGATTTAAGATTCATAGGAGTAGAGAAAGTAAAATACTTCAGCAGCCTCTCAGGGCATCTGCCCCAGACAGGAACTTGTGGATTCCAGCCCCTGCTCCTTGTATTGCGTTTTGTTAAGCCGTTTCCAAGCGCAAGGGCATATTCTCTTTATGAGCTGTGTTATCTCTGGCAAGAAGCATAATTTAATAGCAACTACCACAGCATCTCATGTCTCTCTGAATCCAGACTGCTGTTACCCTGCTTTTCATCTCTGCTTCAGGCAATGAATTTCCACCCCCTCTCAAACGCTGTCCCCAGCACTTTGGTAACCAGGAGCTGTTTCCATTGAATCACATCTATACACATGCATGCGGTGTTTTGGGCTGTGTTAATTTCTAACTGAGCCATCTCACCCCCTTGTCACACACATGCTACAGGCCATGAAAGAAAGCCCATGAGAATGCAGAGCTCCCACGAGCAACATCCTACAATGTCCCTATTTTAGGGTTTTTTAACAGCACTATACTCTTCTGAATCTAGGTTATAACCTCTTAATCAGGGTTACAGTGAGTTACGAGTTCACTGTTTTGAACCAGCACCTACAACCTCAGGCAAATCACTTAAAACCACTTACCAGTAAAACCACTTAGTAATAAAAAGCATGGCTTATGGGTATTGTTTCTTAAAAAGGAGAAAGATTATAAATTTGTAAGAAGAAAACTGTAAATTAAAAGTAACTTGGAATGGATAGCTATGAAATGGGAGCTGGAAATGTTCCTGTGCAATGATAGTAATATAATTTCATTTTAGACTAAGGTGGACATATAAATAGGTAACTCAGTTCTTCGTAGTTTCACAAAAAACCCAAATTCAAACAGGAATAATAGCTTATATGCTTATGTTGAATAAACAGGAACCTATTACTAAAGCTTAAATGTATTTAGTACGTTGCTGTTTCTCCGCTTGTTTATATATATATACAATTAGGTATTTTAGATGAAGATTTTTAAGTGGGTACTACAATTTTTATGTTTGCTCCTAGTTAATAATAATGATGTTCCTCTATGGAAGTCAAACTAGTGGTAAAAATTAGCGTTACCCATTCAACATTAAAGCACACTCCCATGCATTTAATTGTGTGCAGGAAAAAGAACGTAACCGATCCAAGAGCACCCCCTGCTGACAGGTTCAGAGTGCCAAATGCTTTCATGGATTTTCGACAGAGAGGAAAACACTGTATATTCAGAGCTCAAGTATTAGAAAATATTCATTTTAGTTTTAGTTTAAGGGGAGTTCAGACTTGGTATTGCTACAAATTAGTTTTGTTTGAAATATTTTTTTTTTTTTACTAGTGAGCCTTTGGTCTGATACTTCGCCTTCTGCAAGGATTAGTCTTGAGTTCTTTTGATAGAAACTGCCTTGAAAGTTTCTTCAGTGGGACAAGACAGGAAAATACACCATCATGTAAAGAGTATGATGCAACGCTGAATCAAAGCAAAGTGACCTACTGCTTTTTCCTCATTTTCTTTCATAGACCCTTATCCTGACCTGCCCTAGATTCTGTGGTCCTGCTCTGGCAGGAAGGTTGGACTAGGTATCTGCAGAGGTCCCTTCCAACCTCTAACATTCTGTGATTCTGTGAAAAGTGGAGATCAAATAACTATACAAAAGCGGGCAGCAGGACCAACAATATGCTGCTAGTCACTGTTAAACAGTATTTCTTTTTCTTTAGGCTGATAACGTTCTATGGCATACAACACACACATTTGCAGTGGAAGTAATTTGTATCGACTTACTGTCAAAACATGCAAGGAGGCAAACTGCCAGTGTGATTTTAAACATCAGATTAGCAGGAAGCAGGGCGCAGCACAGGATATTCTGCTGGGAACTAGGAATTCATCAAAGCTCAGACAAAAGTTAGTATCACAGAGCAATGCAAAGCTACAGGCTTAACAGTGACCATATTACCACAATTTACAGCTGGTCTGAGTGGGCACCAGCGGCAGTTCCTAAGCATCCACTGAGCATCTAATTACGTTATTTCAGTTTTCTTAACTTACAGAAAAGAACAAGAGCTGGTTTTACAAAAAGCCTTCGTTTACACAACTATCACATAGTTTAGTTGCAACGTATGCGTCTTCTGTGCTGCCAGGAATTTGGCAGATTTTGAACTTACTGAGGTCTTACTGAGCACAGTGACT
The DNA here is from genome assembly GCF_000703405.1 of Apaloderma vittatum. Taxonomy (NCBI): domain Eukaryota; kingdom Metazoa; phylum Chordata; class Aves; order Trogoniformes; family Trogonidae; genus Apaloderma; species Apaloderma vittatum. The sequence goes on along the minus strand of NW_009731176.1, from coordinate 55,234 downwards.
GCTGCTCTACCCAAGGGGTGCCTTCAGAGCAGATGGCATGCCTGATTATTACCCTGCTTTATTTTCACCTGTCTGTCCTTGTACTTCCAGCTCTTTTATAGACAATTCTGTGGTAGAAAAGCAAAGCTATCTAAAGAAACAACCGAAAGAAGCAAAAAAGTCTATTTTTTGGTGATGGGGAGATGCTGTAATTCGAAGGACTTGTACGTTCACGTTACACACAAAGAAGATTTTTTTAAGACAGAAGAATTTGAATGACATACACTGTAAATATAATCAGTTTTAAGTGCATTTATTTTGAAATAAACAATAATATTATACACATATATTCATATTTATATTAAATAACTTATTATTAAACATGAGAAAAAATACTGTTAAAAACTAATCTGACACTTTCACATTCTATTTTATATTAAGTGAATATAGTTAGGAAATATATAGAAAAATGATAAAATTGTCTCAAGCCAGCCATGAAAGCAAAGTGCACTATTGCCTAGGGCAGTGGAGAAGCAAAATGATGATGGTGCTGATACCTCCTCCCTGGGGAGGATCACTGTGAGCGGGCAGTAGTGAATGAATAGGAAGGAGGGGAACCCCTTCCGTAACTCACAATCTTTTCTGCCTATTTTCTGTCCTTCGTCACGGAAGTAGCAAATTGGGTTTGCCTATGCTGACAAGAAGCAGTGAGACAGTTCTGCGTACCAAGACGATAGATTGAATAAAATTAACTCCCTAAATGATGACACAGGCATTGCAGCTTATCCACATTATGTTGTGTCTTTATCCCAATTTATTTGATTTTTCTTGTTGGTATCTTAAGCATGCCAAGGTGGAAATTTACTAAGTATTTATCATGAAGCATTAACAAAAAATAGCATGCTTCCAAAGCTTTCTGAACTGGCTTTTTCAAATAAAAGCCACACCTAGCACATTTTTTTCCCCAAGATTCCCGGAGTAGAATTTCTTAAAAAAATCTTCCTTTTCATTTTGTTTTGATTTCTTAGCAGAGATAAATCTTGTAATAAATATACATACCTAAACCTAGATGTACTTGCACAGATGCATCTTTTCTATTCACACATGACCTAAGATGGCATTTGAGCAATATGTAGACTAAATACAATTTTGGGAAGTTTGCTTACAAGTATTTGGAGTAATAAACAACTAAAACCATTATTTTGGTTCTATTTTAACTGTCAGACTCCAACAAATATTTCCCTTTCTGATAAAAATTTACTGACACTACATTTAATGTGTGTGTATTCAGCTAGAAATATTTCAAGGCACAGATTGTTCCTAAATAGATAGAGACTTCTTTTAATGTCCAGTCAACCTTTTCAAAAAGGGTATGAGAAACATGTGTGTGTTTGGGTTTAATCCATACCACCTCACAATCACCTTGAAAGGGAGTAAGGAGAAACTGCAGCTTAATAGCAACTAAAAAAGTTAGAGAATATTAAAACAAATGTACATTGCTCTTACCACTGTTTCAGTAACATCTAAACCTATGAAGCATGAAAGGTCATGGTGACTACTGATTGCCTGTAGTCTCCATAATCTTTGCAAGGCCTAATTTACGTCTAAAATTTGACGTGTAACACTCAAATAACATTACTTAGTGTTGCTCTGTACTGCTGCATGCATTCATGTTTTGTTTTGCTTTTTTGTTTGACACAATCACGAGTTATTTGTCAGATCTGCATTCCAGAGTAGCAAATTAGACAACTGTAATTTCTATTCAGTGCCACATCTTACTTCATATAAAAGTGCACTATTCACAAGAAACACATGAAATTTTACACTACCAGAAACACATCAGTGAATTTATACATATGGCAATAAAATTTATAATAAATATTACAATGTGGGTGTTACTTACATGAATTTAAACATTTTGACTTTTCTTCAACATACTACTTGTAAGACATCTTAAAATCTGTACTATTTTTTATAAGGATAAATTAAATATCATAGTAAGACTTGAAGAATCTGAACATTATCGTCCATACAGTACAGTACCTTTCCTAGGTAAAAACCTATCATTCACATTATACCTGTAACAGCTTTACTCTTTTCAAAGTAACAGCTTTGTTAGCTTCTAACAATTTGTACATTCAACTCGAATATAATTGTCACGCTACTGAGTGTATTCTCATTCCCAGCTTAGCATAAACTTTTAATAGTGCTCTTCTGAAAGCAAATTCACAGTCTATGCTGATGCGGGTGGTTTCATTGCCAAAACACTGCCTATCCAGATGTAACACTTACATTGGTTTCTTTTAAATGACAAACACATCTCAAAATAACAAAAAATAATATTCAAAATATGTTCTTAAAAAAAAAAGACTTCTGCTAATCAGGAGATAATTTATCACTTAAATAAATACTGAAAAGGAGTTGTAAGAGTTGATGACTACATTAAGTGGAAAAGAAGTCCTGTGTTTTCTACTGCATCTGGAAGATTCACGATTAACCGGGGTTAGTTTGTTCTTCATTTAGAATTCATAGGAATTAGTTCTAACCAGTGCAGATATTCCTTCTTTCTTCCTTTACCTCAGCATATCTCGTCTCCGAAATTGCTTCCATAGATCTCTCAGATGTTCACTGGTTACAGTCATCACACAAGAGTAATATTCCTTCCAACCATACTTTGGAGACTCCTGTGAAAAGCAAAGCACATACAATTGGAAAAAGATACTGCTCACTAAATTCCTTAGTATTACACTGAATTTGACTCAGACTCATACAAAATAGAGATATGTTTTAATATTAAATCACGAAAGATCAAATACTTCTATGGCTCAGAAGTACTTCTCTAAAATGAGGGCTATAAATCCATACACAGCTTATGTATTCAGAATGCATCCTCACCTCACAGCACACAGCATTCAACGAAAAGCCTATGTATATTAAAAGCTGTAAGAAAGGATTCCCTCTTTATTCAAGTATCATCTGTTCTCTCTCTCTCTCTGTTTGTTTCTTGCTTCTTCATGTCTACACTGCGCTAAATTCGCTTCTAACACCAAATAAAAAGCACAGAAAATTACTGATGTTCATAAAACTGAGTCATTAGCAAAAGCAAAATACAAAATAGGCAGATGTTAGGAATACTTCTTTATACTAGGCTACCTTTATCCTGAACTGCACTGTAGGTCACTGACATTAATAAGTGCCCACTGAATGGAGAGGAATATCATCCAAAGGCTGGCTTGAGAGATTTCACTAGGCCCCACCTGTCTATAGTTATCACTGGACCTCATAATTTCTTCCACTATTCCTATTTTCACAAGTAGCACAGTTTACAATTATGACAGTAAGTACAGAAGGATGGAGAGAGGCTAAATATTACATCAGCTGAGGAAAGAGACTGAGTAAGGAAGAGGAATTACAACAGTAGATAGGTCAGAAGCATTGACAAGTAATTTTAACCTGTAATCCATTTTAGAAATTAAGTCCAGTATCTGGAGGTATATGGTTACAGTGTCAAGGTACTGTCTGTCTCATAGCTTGTTTTGGTTGAGCTGAGTGAAGAAGTTAAAAATATTGCAACACTGCAGTATATTAAAACCAACCACTAAAGAGTGAAGCCTATATTTCACTTATTCTTATTACTCATCTTGTATAATTAAAAAGCATAGAATGTTACCCAGAAGTTGTAAATATTCAGAAAACTATCTATTACACAGCTGTATACCATCCAGATTTTAAATGAAATGTTAGAAATGATACTTGGATGAATGCATAATTCAGTTGAGATTTATGGTCAACCTTATGAAAAAACCCTGCATTACTTGCAGCATGCATTGCATTATTTAAAGAAAAGCACATTCAGTTAATTAATTGGTACTCTGAGATACAGAAGAAGGGTGGGTTTTTTTATGAAACAGGTATGTTCACAAAAATCAGTAAAAGAAACAATAAGGTACGTCAACTGTTCATCTGCTTATTTCTAATGTATGCATCACTGTCGTATCTACTCTCAGTGTATAGAAGCCCTGGAGAGTACATTTTGTCGATGTACTCTGCAATGCTTTCAAATTTCACTGGAACATTTTCCTCCCACTGTACCCAGGTATGTTTTAAAGGTTCCAGTCAGTTTTAGGATCAAAAGTCTGGATTCTGTAATTTTCAGCTACTTTTGTAAGATGAGTCAGGTGTGCCATCACACACTTCCCACTTTATTTGCTTTAAACAAGAGGTAGGCAACAGTCTCTTCAACTAGTAAGCAACAGCCTCTTCATTTTTTTTAAAGCTATCTCTTAAAATAGATGTACTCAATTGCTGTATATTAGGAAAGTATAGAAATAAAACCCTTTCAAAATATTAACTAGATGACACATCTTAATGTTGCTCAACTGAATGAAGTATTTATGACTAGAAACACGACTAGAAATGAGGTTCTGAATCTATGCTTGAGTCTTTCACGTCTTTCTCAAAATGAAATTTCCTTCCCCAATCAGTCCCAAGACTCTGTCTATTTATTCCTTCCTAAAAATGTTTAATCAGAAATTTAGAAGCCCCACAAAATTCAGAATATCTAAACCCCAGTTCTTTTAATGCAAAAATGGCAAGATTTTCAAGAAATTACTAGGACTTAGAACTTATTTTCTAGATTTACAATTGTGACATATAGTATTTATATTCAATAGTGTAGAAGTCAACAAAATTGGAATTATAGCTTAAGTATCTATTACAGTTACTGAGCACGCATATAGTTTAACAAACAGCCAATGGGATTCTGGAGTGCGTTAGGAAAAGTTTGTCCAGCAGATCTAGGGAGGTTCTTCTCCCCCTCTACTCTGCCCTGGTGAGACCACACCTGGAACACTGTGTTCAGTTTTGGGCTCTTCAAGAGAGGCAGGGACCTACTGAAGAGAGTCCAGTGGCGAGCTACAAGGATGATTAAGGAACTTGATCATCTCTCCTATGAAACAGACGGAGAGAACTGGGGCTGTTTAGCCTTGAAAGGAGAAGGCTGAGAGGAATCTTATTAATGTACACAAATATCTGAGGAATAGGTGTCAAGAGGAAGAAGCCAGTCTCTTCTCAGTGGTGCCCAGTAATAGGACAAGGAATAATGAGTATAAGCTAACACATAGGAAGTTCCACCCCAACATGAGGAGAAAATTCTTTACTGTGAGGGTCACGGAGCACTGGCACAGGCTGCCCAGAGAGGTTGTGGAGTCTCCTTCTCTGGAGACTTCAAAACCCACCCAGATGCGTTCCTGTGTGGCTGCCCTAGGGGATCTGCTCTGGCAGGGGGGGGGGGGGTTTTGCTGCCCTAGGGGATCTGCTCTGGCAGGGGGAGTTGGACTTATACGATCTCTACAGGTCCCTTCCAACTCCCAACATTCTACGATTCTATGAAACAGTACTGTCAGGTGGACTTGAACCCCTCTTGAAGCTGGCCTCTAGCATCCTTTTCTGGAAATCAACTCTGAAAGGGTTTCATTAGGAATTTCTTCCATAACCTTTCATAAGGGTTATTCATTCAAAGAGAAGAGCTCTCACCTCTGTTTGGCAGTTCCCTACCAACATGTTTTTCTCCCAGCAGTGTAGGCAAAGAAGTACCTGCCGAAGTCAGCGGGTGTGTGCCCTGCAGGGAGGGCAACGCAGAAAGACACACTATCCAAAAACGTTGCCAGCTGTTTGGACCACACAGAGCTTGTACAGTTGTGCCCCAAGGAGAGATTTTCGTTAGTATTACAAAGGTATAAGGGTATAACATTCTTTACTCTGTTAAGTAAATTGCATTAGTGCAATTCAGCTATATGTAATGTATAGCACAACTGTGCTGTTTATTCCTTTTCAAGGTGCAGATTCCAAGTATGGTATGATCTATGGTATGTATGCCAAGTATCTTAATCTCCTTCATCAGTGTTGTACATTTACCACAGAAAGTATATCAAAGCACAGACAATTATATTTGGAAAAAAAGTAAAATTAAGAGTTACTGTATTGGACCTAACCTTAGAATGAAACTGCAGCAATTTTTGTATTTCACACACATTTACACGGCTTTTTGTACATCAGCCTGAAATTTAATTACCCAATTGAAACTCCAACGACTCTGCTTTTATTAACTTTTCAGTTTATAAACTGAACTGAAAATAATTATTTTTAGAATTATGTAAATTTGCTTTCACTTCACACTGTCTGGCAAAGACTGGAACGAATTCTTTCTTCTCCACAGTAACTAACTCCAAATCACTTCACATGTGTTTCAGCTAACGTTTTCATCTCCATTAACTGACATTTGCAAGAAACTTTAATAAATATTTACCAATCTGAAGAAGTGCTGTAACTTAAGTAACATTTTGCACAAAAAGAAAGCAGAACAGCTAACAACTAGATATATTACTGTAATTCATCACAAGAGACAAGGAGCAGTGATCAAGTGAAGAGCAGTAGCTGACTAACGTGCCTGCAGGGAAGATGGGATTTTACAAATTTGACATTTACACTGCACTCCTGAGTGTACAGGGAATGGATATCTGATACAGACCTATACAAGTAAGCTTGGGTACCAGAAGCATTGTTGTTACAGCAGCCAGGAGCCTGAGGTGGGAAGAAGGGCAAGGTAAATAACCAGCACCCTCTACACTATGTGTCAGTGAGGCTGCCTGTGGCCAGGTCATTGTGCTGAGAACTAACCTGGTTTTTCTGTCTGTCTCCCAGTGCATAGTGTAGACATACTGTTGTTCGTACTTTTTTTTCTTGAGAATGACTTTATATAGAGAGAATAAAATCTCCCTTTAGAAATCTCCACACTATATTCTTCTCCCAGTTCACTCCATCTAAAATGATGAATGAATTAACTTGTTGCCTGCATTTAGATCTCTGTCAAGGTGTCAACATATGTAAACCTGATGCTTTTTACCTCAGCCTCTCCTTATTAGGCTTAATGATTAGATATTGGATTCTTTTGTGTCACTGCGTTTTGTTCCACTTGGTTGCGTACCCTTCACTGCAATTATTAGGAAAGCATCATGACTGTACAGCATTTTGCCAGTTTCCTGTAAAAGCTGTTCTGCATATTGAAAAGTTTACAGTTTAAACAATACTTGATATGCAACTACAATGTAGGTTGTAGCAGAATTAGTGGGGATGAAAGACAAAGTACTCCTAAAAATGATTTTTAAATAACATGGGAAAAGAAGTTTTGAGAGTCAAAAGTTTCAGAGAGATGAATTTACATAGAACTAACCTAAACCCACAAATTTCCTCTTATGTGACTGGTGAACTAGATGACTAAACTGTTGATGTAACTACTTCATTTATACTTTCCAATATACATTTCCACTTCCCAGAAACCAGACGTTTTGTTAAGATCAGATTTCCTCTTCTGTTCTTCACATATTAGGACAATGCTTGAGTATCTGGGTTATACTCATAAAGAGGAAGTATGATTTAAAAAATGTTAATAGTTAATCAAAATAATAAAGAAATAATCCTAAGGATGCAAATGTTATGAGAAGAATGTATGCAGATGAAACAGAACTTTTCTTTCTAGGAGGATGTAACACCTAGGGAAGCCTGGACATGCCCCAAGTCATTGTTCCTGATGAATTTCAGAGAACTGGCCTGTTCAAAAGATGTGACACTTCACTGAAAAAAATAAAAAATGCATGAAATGTTCCAAAGAACACAGTTTAGGATACATGACATGCTGTGCCACAGAAACAGGTCAATAGTTAAGATATATTTCCTTCTCCCTTACCTATCTAGGTAAGGGACCCTGGGTCTACAAAAGGAAAACATCAGTGGGACTGGTGAGCCGGCGGGCTACCAGTCTGGGTAAATGGACCTCAGTTCTCATCCTTATAGACTTAGCTTTTCCACTGTGCTGGAAACCAGCCATCACCCCAGAAAAACAGACACCCTGCTTAGTGCACTGACACTCCCTACCTTCCTGCCATGCAGTTTTGGAGTCAGGGAAGAAAGATTTAAACCAGAGGCCGAGGAGGCTCAGTGGCATACAAGTGCTCAGAGAGGTATATGATTGGAAAGCGCATAATTCAGAAGGTCAGATGCCCAATGCTGATGTATGGAGGCATCTGAAGAGGGTTATTTGACAAGGAATCTCAGTTTATTGCGGTATCTCAGAACTAAAAACAGTGAGGGAACAACAGTGAAACCCTTCAGGTCCCATGAGCACATGAGATGTGCTGACTGCTCCATTGGGTCAACTCACTCCAAGCCACTGGCTCTGAGGCCTTGTTTGTCATGGTGTACATTTCTTCCCACTGCAAAAGAATGCATCTGGGATCTACTTTAGCTGTTAACAGTCTTTACAGTATTTACTGTAAAGTCTATAAACAGGAAAAAAGTGCTGGCACTGAAACCTTAAATTGCAAAGGAGCAAACTCCATATAAGAAATGTCTGTCAATACATTTCTGCTGTGTCCACCATGTGAGAAAGAGTTTCACAACATAGCTCCAGAACACTCACACCACAGTTTTTACACTGAAACCCACAGTACAATCTAATGCTACAAAAGAATATTCATGTGGTGGATATGCAGAAAGAAGCATGGTGGTGTGGACACAGTGCTTCTTTTTGAAAATTGCTGGTACAACACTAATAGCGCCAAAACCACATTGTTTTCAAAAGTATAACTATAAATCAGAGTAGAACCAAATTACTAACAGTCTCTCAGAAAGAAAAATCTGCCTTTACAGTCTTCACTGGTAAGTACTTATTAGCTATATGTGTCTGGGAAATTAGTGAAAAGCAGTCACAGGACAGACAGAAAACAGCAACAGAAACTACGAAAAAATACTTTTCCCTTTTCCAAACATAGCACAGAATCACAGTTGGCTTACAAAACAGTGACAGCGTGAGTCGGTCATTGCCAACTCCAGAACAAAATTCTACCGCTTCAGTCAAAAAAACACGACGTGATGCTTTGAGCTACTACATTGCTTACAGTCAGATAACCCATTCCTGAATCTTGGAACAGGAAACACAGCAGTGACAGTTTAACATTCAGCCATTCCTGCAAGCATGCCAGCACACTCAGACTGGGCGGCTAACACATACCGTCATTTATCTGCTATAGAGTTCCTTCCTCACGCAGGATTTGAAAGTGGTATACCTCTGTATAGGTTTGTAGCCCTGTGGAGCAGAAGATGGAGAAGTGCGCAGATGCAGACAACATGTGAAGGCAGCCAGAGGTAAGCATAAGACAACAGTATCATGAAAATACAAAAAAATGGCTTTCAGTGACAAATAGCTAGAAGATAGTATGTGCTCAGTAAAATGTTTATCATTTAGTCATTACATTCCAAATCTTTCAGTTTAAAATGGAATTTATAAAGGAAAGGGAATCTTCTTATTTATTTTTAATTTTTAAAAAAGGAAATCACTATTTTAAGTCAAATGGCAAGCAAAAATAAAGCTGTTCCTGTCTGCACATTTTAGTAAATTATGGCAACAGTCTGAGTGACCACTTGATGGCAGCATAATATACTAGTTTGCTTCGAACTACTAAAACCAAAAAAGGTTTCAGATTATAATACAATATTCAAAAGAGAAATTTTATTTGATAATTTCTTTAATACCATTGCTTTTGCTAAAACATATGTTAAAATTAATATTTATTATCCTCCTATAGGGGGCAGTACCTGACCTTTCTCAAGTTTACGGCTAAGCTTTCAAACAGGTGAAGCTGGTAGGTACTGACTGACCTTCCAAACCCGTTTCATTGCACTTGTGTAACTCTTTGCTCTTAAATATGTTTGCTTTAGTCAGGCTATATAACTACAAAATGCCCTTTTGTATGGTCCCAGTCCCAAGATCTGATGCCTTCGAGATTCCTCTGGGCAAACATTTTATTAAAACAACTTTTTCAGAAGTTGAATTACTAAGATGTTGATTGTAAAATCGTATTTCAAATCATAGGCTTGTTTTAAACTGTTATTTTTAGATGTTTTTAGAGTGACAGACAGATTTGGGCAGACATTAGTTGTAGGATACTTAACATTAAATCTGGCAGTTACACTTCATGAACAGGTTCAAATTTCTCACAGCAAAAATTTTCATATTGCTACAAAATACTGCATGAGCATAAGCTATAATGTTCTTTTACCTTTACAATAGAACTGACTAAGCCTTAATATGGATTCAAAACACAGTTATCAACAAAGAAAAGGTTAGTGATTTGTTAGTTTTGATATAGCACAAGACAACATTTGAACCCTCCACACTGTAGGAGCAAGAGGGAAAACTTTTACTTGTCCTCGCCACACTAAATACTGGATAACTGTTAATGGACAAACAATAGGAAGCAATTTGTCCTGAGCAAAAGATTCTTATGTGTTTTCTTCTTTTCTTTCTAAAAGAAAATTGGAGTGGTTGGGGGTATTTATTTGAAAAGACAGTTTTTTTACTCCTACTCTTGGAGGTATGTGTGAAAAACATCAGGTTTGTGTGAAAAACTTACTGGAAATTATAATTCCTAAGTTTGATACTGTAATTGTCTTGGAATACTACTGATCAGTGAAGAGAATGCATTTTTCTGAATAATCTAACAAGTCTACATGTAGGCATGTCTGAATGTATCTGAATTATAGGACCAAATCACAATCATCTTTTATGCAATCTGATTAAAATTAGACATAACATTTATGAAAGACTGTGCTGTTCTTCTGAACATCCTTGGTTGTTCTTTATAGTTCTTTTCCAGTCCACTTGAATATTTTATAGTGGCCTAGGCAAAAGTAAGATCCATGCATAAGACTGAACAGTGCTAGATGATGTAGATTCTTAAGGATTATATGTGATTTCTGCCATGCATTTTGTGAAATTGAAACATGAAAGTACATTTACAAGAAGTACTCAGTAAGCAGACTGTTTTCTGGTTAAATTAACAGACACTGCACACTTACAGTTAATAAACAATTAAAACATAGAGCTGAACATCTTGAAACAGTTATAAAACAATCATCATTCCCACACCGTAATAAAAGGAATTAAGGACCAATAAGGAAATAAGTTTGTTACAGATGTAGCAGTGGTTATACACATTTTACATTTGATCATAATATTACAAAAATAAAAGTAAACTATTAGACTCAACACAACATCACAAAGTTGTAGAATTTTATTTAGGAAGCTAACTAAAAATTACTAAAATAACATTACAGAAATAACATATTGAAACGTGAATTTAGGAACCCTAGTACGGTTTAAGATTTATGTCTCAGTGATTAGATTGTCAGTGAGAACACCATTTTGTATTTAAAAAAGTTAACACCTGACACCTGTCATATGAAGAAAAAAAAAGTGACTATTATTGATCATACTCCAATAAAAAAAAAATTATGCAACTGTAAAATTCAGCTGTACTACACAGAGCCTGAAGAGGGCAGCAAGGCCTATACCTTCACCTAAAAGGCAAAGTGTAATTTCCAAGTTTGTTCCTTATGAAAATTTTCTGCAAGTAATTTCCTGCCGTCTAGCTTCTTGTAATTTAATATATTAGATACAGGGATAAATTATCAAAAGAAACCTTGAAATAGAATATAATAGCATTGTTCAGCACTACTTCACTAACTCTTTATTTGAAAATTAAAACTATCTTCTGCTGCAGCTTTTTCCAACAGTCATTTGGCGTTTTAAATGTTTCAGAAGAGCCAACAGTTTGTCTAAACTGTCCAAGTTTGAGAAAGACAAACTATCTTTTCCCAGCAAACAACACGTAATTACTCCCCTTGTTAAAATTCGTAATGCCAATCCATCAAGGACACAATACAGAAGAAATGACAGTATGCAGAGGATTTCTCGTCTCCCATTTGCTTTGTGGACTAAAAAGGTACGTTATAGTACCTTTCTAATTAAAAAAAAATAATCAAGAATTTAAGAAGGTGCTAAAGCACTACAGGTGCTAAAACAATTTTAAGTAAAGTAGTGGTAAGTAGTAGTGTCAGCTAGGGTAACTATGAAAATTAGAATTCTTACCCTAAACCCTCGATTGAGTCTGTCTTTCATAATGCCGATAAATTCTTTATAACTCAACTGGTCATCTCTGTCAACATCAAAAATCTTGAACACTGTGTTCACCAAATGTGGCGATAACTTCACACCTGTGGCTACATAGACAGCACGTTTGAATTCATCTGCAAGAAGAGAACATCAGAAGAAAAAAAAACAAAATACATTAACCCTACTTCGTGGACAACATATTATGAAACACAGCTAAACTTTTAATGTGAGCTTTTACCTTTAGGCATTCAAAAATAAGAAAATGTGAAAATTCAGATTGAATTTCACAGTTCTGAAGCAAGTAACTTTCAACTGATATAAAATGATACTGCTTAATTGGTATAAATTATTTTAAACTAAAGATAATATTTGATATATTGTAGTATGCATAATAACAAATTCAGAAAATCATGCTATAATTAAATCCACGTTACATATATACTGATGGCACCTACTTATTTGACACAAATCAGAAATGGAGTGCAAAGAAAACTGTATACTCCTTTGGTAAGGCCACATGATGTAGGACAATGTTGCTGTTACTGTGTCAGACCTGTGAAGATGCTGCTTGAGGAGAGCACACAAGTCTGATCACTTCACGTATTCTTCACCCTGCACTCCCCAGCATCTCTACTGTTGTATTAAGGATTTTAGTCACTACATACCTGCTTAGTTCTTTCAGCACCCACTTATCAATTTGTTCAAAAATTGGCATAATCCCTCTTTGGACTTTCTGACACTGTTTCTACAAGCTTTGTAGAAGGCCAGATTCCAGATACCCCCTGTGGAAAAAATGCTTTTGTTTTCTTTGTACTGATCTCTTATTGGTGCCTTTTTAACTTTTTACCTGAGACATGAAAACTACAAACTAGGAATTACAAAACATGAGTTTTCTTTTATTTTTTCCAACAGTTCTGTATCTTTATTTTTTAATAAAAATATAAATACTTACCTTGACCTATGGAACGACTTGCAAAATTATACATTTGCATTGCAATTGTAAAGTCTTCTAGATTGTTCAAGAACTGGAAAAATGATCTAAACTCATCAAATGTGATACCCTAAAAAATAAAAGCGCAATATGCACCATAAGAATTATCAGTAGTGAAGACAACTGAATAAATAAACCTTGCAGTTACATAAATCTACTTAATTTAAGAATAGATACTCCATCCATTGAAAAAAATACAGATTTGTACTGGAAGTCAATAAAGCAAAGAATTAGAGTCCCCTGAGGAATGCAAGATGTCTTTCCTCTTTGACAGTGCTACAGATAGCAATTCTCACTCAAACAGCAGCCAAAAATATTTTTCTATTGCTTAAGGCAATCTTTAAGAATTCTAGGATTATTATGATACAGCAGTTAATATTGAGAATGTCTGTATGAGTATTGGAGTATCTTTACTACTGAAAACCTGAAAACCGCTATTACGTGTGTTTATGCTCACAGAAACACACTGAATGAATTCATAAATGCATGTCATGAGCTCAACTAAAGCTTACATTACTAATACGAACCAACACTGTCTTCTTGTTTCATCGTATTTGATATATGATAGTTTATGTCTAAGTTCTCTTTCTTGCGCTCTGTTTAACCTGAAAAATTTCTAGGACTGGAATGATTTTTGTCACATATTTGTGAAATACGTAGATTGGTGAAATGTCAGTCCCCAGCTAGGGCTCTCAGGTACTATGGCAAAACAGCAATAATAGAAAATGGCCATCTAAGTCTTAAGCTGGCATTTTTAGGTTCACAATGACTTTTAAAAATCCTTAATTTGCACCGATTTGTCTGTAAAGACTCTGAACGTGGGAGATAGTGTAAGAGGTCAGGCTACTGCAAAAATCCTGGCTCCTTCCATGTAACCAGAGAGGAGATGATCAGTCTAAACGCAAAGTAGCCCTTGCACAGACAAGGCTGAGAACCACTGGTCTTAAAACAAAGCCTTTTAGTAGCTTTGGTGTTTCCGGAGTCATGAAAACCGCTGCCATGAGTTGACATTGGAGATGAAGCAAGTAAATAAAGGAGCCACTAACCTGTACGTATGCCATAATATTTTAGCAATGAGATAAATATCTGGCTTAATTTAAGAGCTCTACAATTACTGCTGAAATCATCTGCAATTGTACATGTTCACTTCCTCTCAAGAAAATGCAGCAAAGGATTCAAAAGTTGTAGAACAGCCATATTTTGTTCAACTAGTAACTATAATAATATATTGTATTTGCCATATGTTTCGCATTTTCACATGGAAAGTTATCTATCTGTAGATATCCCAGATGTTTCTTACTGGATACTACTTATTTTCTATGTAGAAGTAAACTAACTTTTTAATTTATTTGGATAGAATATATTTTATTACAGCAAAGAACACCTTTACATTAATGCACAAATGCTGTTAAAAATGGATAGACTCTCCTTAGGAGCTGATATTTGAGGTAATTCAAGATGCCAGCTTAAATGAATCACTACTTGACATCTAGAGGAGGAAAACACCTCCTCTAGGAGCAGGCAAGCACGTCAGCTGAACATTTTAACATGACTACAGAATGCCAAATGATCATCACATTGCTTTGGAGGCTTCTACATACAGCACCACGAAAGTAGCACGGCCAACGCTGAGAGCAGCTGCCTATTACTTTACAGGCTAGACTAATTTTTCTTCTAAATCAAATTCTCTGGTTTGCAGTAGTATTGCAGCCTATCACTGGTATAAAACAGAATGTGAATTTTTTCATAATTTTCAAACTGCAATGTTCTTACAAGTGTAAAAAAGTGCAAACATGTGAACAATGCCTCCACGGCAGCAAGAGGGAAAATCCCGTTCTCAAAAGCCTGTGGCCAGCACAAGAGGTGTTAAAGAGATTTACTTTTTCCACTGTACTGACAGTTCCTTTACCAAGCCAGTGATACAGAGCTATGGAAAATGTCTTGTTTTACTTAACGGAGGTACAGCATATGATGTAGAGGTACACAGTACTGGTCAGGTGCTAGGATATTCCCGGAACACAGCACTGTCTGTATTTATATTTACTTAACCAACTTCACCTTTGCCATTCAAAGAAGTATTTCTCTGTATCTATGACTGTCATTATTTTTCAGCTACTCAAGTGAACTTATATCACTGTTGTTATACAAGCCCCAAAGTGATTTTTTAAATTTTTTTTCCATTTCATCCTGAACAAAAAACATTTGGAATGACGCAAAAAGACTGTAAACCATTTCTGCTGCCCTATCTTGGTTTTGAACACTGAAAGCTGCTTTTAGAGTAGACAGTTCAGAACTGAGCACCTCAGCGGCTAGACTGGGAACTCAGAAAGTGTCACCGAGCAGGAACAAATGCTGATCTCAATCTTACCACTTCATCTTACACCTAATCTGCCTGGTGCAAAACAGACAGGCCTGGCTTTTTTTTCCCTTTCCACTCCCCAGCTATATTTATCTCTCAGTGTACCTCATTGCTGCACAACCACAGGAAGAATCATGATAATCCCAACAGCTGAAGAGAAAACTCCTGATTTTTGGCACGTGTTTCCATCTGGTCAGCTGACTGATCTTACTTATTCTGTAGACTGATGTTACAATGTAATTTTTCAAATAAAATAAAAAAAGCTACAAAATTGTTCCAACTGATTTATTACTTCTCCTCACACACTCTGTTGTCAATGCTATTAAAATATATAGCTATCACAAGAGGTAGATTTCTAGGATAGATTACTCTGTTCTCCTATAAACACAAACAGGAGTCTGTCCAAGACATCCCTTATTTGAAGGGTTAATTTTAACATCATCCTACTTATTACCATCAATGCACAGCTGCAACTACATTTGTCTCAGATACAATTCTGACACCACATTTACTGTTAAAAAAATGAAGATCTATCTCATGACCTTTACTGTTTTTATTATCTTTTCAGTCATTAATATAAGAACCACATACTCATCAATAATTACATAGAAGTGATCCACTATATGGACTATAAAAGAAGCAAATAAAGGGTGTCAATGTTATTTCTGAAGAGGTGCTATTCCAGTGGCAGTGCAACAGAGAAGAAAAAAAAGGGGGTTTTAATGCATCATTGCTAGGGTTTTGGCTGTTTAAATTGAATTTTCATGTGTTATAAAGCTTTGTTATCTAAAGAAAAATATGACTAGCTAAATCCTATGGAAATAATTCTATGCTATTTTCTATTTTTTATTCAGCAAGCAATCTGAAAAAGATGAGACACACATCTTATGATCAGAATAAAGTCCTGGTGCTAATTAATTCAGTGACAGAATCTCATTCAGTCCAATAAAGCTGTTTTCATCTTGACGACACTGGGACTGGATGCTGTGGCCCACTGCTGTGCTAGCTAAACAATTACCTTTTCTTCGGGAATTCTGCAGCGCATGTTTTCCAGGTAACTTGATGTATTTTCCACATTTGTATACCTCAAAAGAATATGGGCAAAGTCCTCCTCACTGATGGTGTTCATCCCATTAGAGTAGGAAAGGAATTCTATCTCTAAAACCTCAGTTTGTAGGTTATCCATAAATCTAAAGCACAAACAAAAATATGAAGAAATAGTAATACTTTATATATCTACAAATTATATCCTTAAAAGATTCATAGAATATGAAGCCAGACAACAATCTACAAATTAGTTCCCTTTTTGTAGCACTGATGGTAAAACCCTCATCTACACTGACATATTTTTCTATTCAATAAAACAATCTTAACTCAAAGATTAAATGTTTTAGCAAGGATCGAGACAATATTTACCTTTCCAGTTTGTGTACATTTCATGTGTTACATTTCTAGTTTGTGCTTCCTTACTTTTCTTCTTCAGTGGGTCACTGATCTTTATTTTTATATGCTAGACTGAAAATTCCATCCTGATACTAAATGAATTCTCAAAATTTATTCCCCATATAGTTACTTACAGACTGTGATTAAACCTTACCTTTCGCTTTTTAACAAGACAAGTATGATGAGCTCTTGCAGTCTTTCTATCTAACAATCTGGGTTTTTTAATACTTCATTATTCTTACATTTCTCTAAACTCTTCCCAACTTAACAACCTATTTCGTACATTCTGGATGCTAAAAGTGGGTAAAGTATAAAACCAGATACATATAAAAGGGAAATGTAACTTCTCTGATTCTGCTTGATGTCCTAGTTGTACAATCAAGGACGAAATCTGCGCTCAGCTCAATGTACTGCCCTGGGAGCTCATATTCATCTGATTGTCAACCAGATCCTGTAGCACCTCCCATCCTGTAGACATTGTCTGCAATGCTCCTTCCTAACATGTAACTTGATTTCTAGGGACTATGAGGAGCTCAAATCAAAAGGCTATCTAGGCAGAAGTGTAAGTGCAAGGTAAACATACAATAGTATTTCCCTTACCTGTCCATAGTTGAATGATTTTTTGAGTGGTCTTGAATAAAATTTGAGGAATCCATCTTTCATTAATGTCTACTAGGCTTTGACCTCTTTAGCATTCAGACCATCTTGCAGCAAAAGATGCTTTTTGAAAAAATACCTTCTTTTCTGGTTCTCATTTTGAACTCACATAACAATTCCACTTGATAACACACTTTTTATGAAATACTGAATACTGAATACTTTTCGTGACACATAATTTTAAGGCAAAATATTTTGCAAATGTGCTTAATCAGAACACACATAAAGACAATAGGTATTGGGAGTATTCACTGAGGAAACAATAACCAAACACTATCTCTTTCAATCACAAAAAAACCCGTAAAGTTTTATGGCTCTGTTTTTATGGCGCTCCACCTATACCTCTACACTCTATTTTAACTGGCGTAATAATTAAGCCAAAAGCTTCCATCATGTTTTCACTTGTTCCAAAGAGGTTTGTTCTAATGTGTCAGCACAGCATCTTCAGAAAAATCTTTATATTTAAATATGTCCCTAAGAGTAGAGATGCACACAAAGATTTTTTTAAATCACTTACAAACAAGGGAAAAGAATAAAAATAATTCAAAACCAAGAAAAAAAGTTCCTAGGCACCGCTATAGACAGTGTTTGGGTATAACCTCTTCACTCCACAGCAACTATGCACACAAATGCTAACAATATTTGCTGGTGCAGCAGCATTACTAAAGGACTTATTACTGGTCCATTTTATTGTGTGTATATACACACAATATAACTTCTTGTATATATAACATACCCAAAGGGAACATAAATTTCATATGTATGTCTCAAACTATGTGTATAGTAATACATACTACACATTCATTTGAGCAAGCATGCAAATATTCTTTTATAAGGAATTGATAGAGACTCACCTGTAAAAATCTTCAAAGTTCAATTCAGCTTTTCCTTTCTTGCCGAAAAAGTGCACAAGCAGTGTAGTATCTGACAGTGAACTTGAAATATCATCAGAACGCTTAAATATTAGAATAAAAAAAATATAAGGGCTATGATTTAATCAGTTACAGAAATATCATCTGAGAATGCCTATAATCACAATAGACTATTAAAAGAGTTTGTGTTTTATGCTCAGAGTCTTAAAAAAGAGTTTAGTATTAAAAGCCATTAAATTAATTTAGTCATGCAATTGTCACACAAAACATCAGGCTGTTAAATGCATTTAGTAGAAAACACTTAAAACAAAATTTAATATAAAGAGGGTGCTCCAATGAAGGGGGAAAAAAGCATGAAAAATAAAGCCAGAAAAGCTTGAGGAAAAAATAAAAAGTTCTAGTCAGTTTAGGTAAACCAAAAAGGTAACTCCCTTTGTGCGCAATCTCTTTTCCCTTCTACTATGCAACTACAAAGAAATTAGAAAGACATTACTTCATATATGCCTATTTTACATTTCAAAATTATTAACTATGGAATTGTATTCCAAAACCACTCATATCAGTCAGAGGTACTTTATACTGTTCTACTCTGTAAGCAGCAGATGACTAGTTTAAACTTTATTGCCCAAATATATTTAAAACAACAGGATTGTAAGAAATTTTGACATCATGAAGTAATATTTTGACTCATTCTTTTAAGAATGTTCCTCATCTACCAAGTATGTGGTCTCTGTATCAGATAGGAATCTTTGAACATGTACGAGTACTTTTTCCCTCAATTAACTATCAGCTTCGAAGGTACAGAATTAAATAGTAAAACCAACTAATCTCGTCCATTTGTAATAGCAAGAATTGCAAACAGAAGACGCATATAGACAAAAGTAACTCTCATCAGTGTATACAAAGAAGTGACTATCATCTGTGTATAGTGATTGTACAACATTACACTTTTTTACTACGTATTCATTACCCTTAACTGTCGAGTACGTGCCTTGGTTTTACCTCTTTTTCAGAGAAACTCTTGATATTACTGAAGAGCTAGAAAAATAATTCAGTAATACAAGGCTCTCAACTAAGCCATAGTATTCCACCATGGCAATGTCCTTCTGGCATTGACATGCACCTGCCACCATTAGAAGTTCAAAAAGTAATATATTCTGTCTCCTTGCTGCACTTGCCTAGGGAAAACCTTCTGTCCAAGCTCTCATTTCTCTTACAAAGACAAGATCTCATGAAAATCAAAGAGTGGAAGCCAACAGTCTCTGCTCTTCCTAGGCAAGCTACCACCCATCTACAACACCGTATTTTTGGGGAAGTGTGCCTGTTGACCCTGCTGATGAAGTACAAAACAGAATACATAGTACAGAAGCCTAGTAAGTATCTGGAAGATGTAAAAGTTCTAATTTATCACCATAAACATGGATTATAAACCTATGCGACTTACTATTGGAAAAACTCTTATATGAAGAGAAAACTCTTTATACACATCTATAAAGATCTGCATGTACAAGACTGCAAACTGCAGAGTCCTTTAAGCTTGACCTTATTTCGTAACTGAAGAGGCTTTAAATTTATAACAGATGGAGAAACTCCAAATGAAGAAATTAGGAAGAAATTTCAAACAGTATGCAGTAGTTCAACATCA
This sequence comes from Apaloderma vittatum, assembly GCF_000703405.1. Lineage (NCBI taxonomy): Eukaryota > Metazoa > Chordata > Aves > Trogoniformes > Trogonidae > Apaloderma > Apaloderma vittatum. Next base: position 35,278 of record NW_009731176.1, on the reverse strand, counting down.
TGTACCATGAAAAAGCATTTTGTACCTACATTCTCTGAAATATACTATATAAATTTCAAATTTATATATATTTCTAAAAAGACAATACTCATTAAGAGTATTTCTGTATCAACAAGGAAAAACATGAGGCAGAAACCACACAAATCCTTTCAACGTCCAAGAACCAGAGATGGACTTTTTAGTACTTTAGGATTCTCAAGATTATATTTCATGTATTCTAGCTTCCTCTTTAGTCTCATATTCTTCTCCAGGGAGAAATAAGATGACATAATGTATATACACCTAGGGTGATATTTTATGTCATTTCAATTAAGACAGCTCAGCTCTTCAAATGTCTTTTAAACTAATTCAGAAAAATAATCACTATTTGTCTTTTAATATTGTTATCCTCCACTACAGGACACAATATACTGAAATGCAAATACCCTGATTTCTCATGTCTTTTAAGCAATTAAATCCCTAAGCACATTCAAACAATTTCCCTCAAGTAGACTGAAAAGATATCAAATGTTAAATTACAGCCTTTCATCTTGGAAAAACATTTCAAAACCTTAGACTTAGGTTGCATTCACCCATATCTAAAGAACCATTAAAAAAAAATACAATCTGGAGATCTTTTCACAATTCCCATTTGGTCAGCCTCAATAAATGAGAAAACCCCAAACAAAAACCTCACTCCAGAAACTCAACCCAGTATGCTTCTCTGCAGAACTGCATGCAACTGAAAACTATTCCTGTGCTCCTTCTGTATGGCAGCATTAAATTCTCTTAAGGTGTAAGGATAAAACAAAAAGACTTACTCATTTGAAATTTGTATTTATTGTTCACAATAAAAAGAATCTGGTATTTGAGACCTCTGAAAATGAAATGGCCATAGCTGTTTCCAAATATAAATAATAAATATGAGCCTTTATTTTGAGCTAATATATATTGCAGTCATTTAAATGAAAATAAAACCCTGCCTTGTTCCTCTTTACCTTTATACTAACTGTAATACACATACAAGTACAGAGACAAATAGAGACAAATGTTTGAGTAACGTTACTGGCTTGCTTCCTAATGGCAACATCTTTTTCTCTCAAATTCCTAACCTGAAGAGCAGCAATGTGTGTGGGGTTGGGGGGGGGTCGTATACTGCAAAACGAATTCCAAGCTTTTGATTAAAGACTGTTTTAAAGACTGTTGACTAAAAGTAAAGTAAACTAATCAGAGACAGTCCCCTTATAGCAACAAATTCTGAGAATCAAGTTTGCATACTATGCATTGAATTAGTAAGAGCTGTCTTACTACAAGTCCTTGTTTTTTCAATGTCAATAACAAATCTACTGCTTTCCAGTTTCATTCAGTAATTTAAGAATAAACCCAGAGAATTCAGTGATAACTGGCATATTCAGGATGATGTAGTTGCTAAATCAGGAACAGCAGAAATAGTACTGTAAACGGCCCTAGAAAGAAACTGTATGTGATGAATAACTTATTTCCCCCCCAGGAGATCTTGAAAGTTGATGCCTCCAACAATGAACCTTATTTACTCTCCTTTTCAGCTTACACAAGGCCTTCTCAAAAGGCTATGAAACAACACAGACTCCAGTGTCACCTAGCTTTATGCCACTTTCTTAGCACAGATGGCTATAGTATCATTCAGATGTGAGAGTATCTGGGAGAGATAAGAATATGGATGAAAGCCAGCCAGCTCAAACTTAACCCAAACAAGATAAAGACGATTATGGTGAGAAGTGGGAAACTGTCAGTGGAGCAAGCGCAGGACATGATTTTTCTTCATAAAATGATTTACAAGTCAGCAGAGAGATTTTTTTACACATTTTACAGACAACTTAAATCAATATTTAGTATAGCTGCTGTTAAGCTTCAACTACATTGTAGTTATAGATATTAGTCTGAGGCATCAGATGTAAAAACCCTCTCCCTCTTCACATTCTCATAGAATCATTCAGGTTGGAAAAGACCCTTGGGATCACTGAATCCAACCATTAACCCTACTCTGCAAAGCTCACCCATATCGCATATCCCCCAACATCACATCTAAATGACCTTTAAACACATACAGGGATGCTGACTCAACCACCTCTCTGGGCAGCCTATGCCAATCTCTGACTACTCTTTCTGTGAAAATTTTTTTCCTAACGTCCAGTCTAAACCTACCCTGCTGCTGCTGTTTGAAGCCATTCCCTCTTGTTCTATCGCTAATAACCTGTGAGAAAAGACCAGCACCAACCTCTATACAACGTCCTTCCAGGTAGTTGTAGAGAGTGATGAGGTCTCCCCTCAGCCTCCTCTTCTCAGACTAAACAGCCCCAGATCCTTCAATCGTTTTTCCTAAGATTTATTCTCCAGGCCCTTCACCAGCTTCGTTGTCCTCCTTTGCACTCACTCCAGCACTTCGATATCTCTCTTGTACTGAGGTGGCCCAAACTGGACACAACACTCAAGCTGTGGCCTCACCAGTGCTGAGTACAAGGGGACAATCACCTGCCTAGTCCTGCTGGTCACACTGTTTCTAATACAAGCCAGGATGCCATTGGCCTTCTTGGCCACCTGGGCACACTGCTGGCTCATATTCAGTCACTTGTCGATTAGAGTCCCCAGGTCCCTTTCTGCCAGACAGCTTTCCAGCCACACTTCCTCAAGCTTGCAGCGTTGCCTGGGGTTGTTTTGGCCCAAGTGCAGGACCTGGTACTTGGCCTTGTTGAAGTTAATGGTCTTGTACTGTTAACATTGACCCATTGATCTAACCTATCCAAGTCTCTCTGTAGGGCCTCCCTACCCTCGTGCACATCAACATTCCCACCTAACCTGGCGTCCTTACCAAGACCAGCAATAAAGATGTTAAACAGAAATGGTCCCTCTAGGTTCACAGAGATTACCAAATTGAAGTCCACCTACACATGGGACCAAATTCATGACAGCTAACTACAGATTAAGAAGACAGTGAACTCAGAAAACGCAGTGTCTTGAGCTCCTTAGATAGCCAATGAAGAGACCAGCCCTCTCTCCTCTCTATGTCTTCCATAGCTGACCATACAAGACCACTGATGTTCTGGAGTTTAAAATTTGGTGAAATAAATAAGGACTACTAACTGATCTAATAGCTCAAGAGCTTGTCAATTTAAAAGCAAGGAAAGAAAGGCTGGGTATACTGCTTTATTGCAAGATTACTATGAATGCATTACTACTATAAATATTGGTATAAAACAATTCTGTAATGCTTCATTTTGCTTTGTTCAAAGGCAAATGAACTGAAGCTGAGAAAGGCACAGAGGAGGCCTATTTGATATCTGGATAAGACAGGTTCTATCTCAAGAGAAAAATCAAAGACCTTGTGTTTGGCCTCTGATAATTGAAACTGAGGGCTGTGACTGCATTTATATACACATCCTGAGTAAGAAGATTAACATTAAAGAAGAAAAAGCCCTATGAAAATTAAGGGACAACAGACTGGCATAAAGGGACTACATGTGAATTTAGCCTGGAAATTAGAACAAGTCCATCCAAGTCCTCAGGTTATTCAATAGCTTCTGCAGAGGAGCAGCGGGGACAAAACACTAATTACTTTTAATATGGACACATTGCCTACGAAGCAAAGAAAAAGATTGTTTTACCCTGGAGGTCTGTTCCACTTCCTACTTCTTTTCTCACTATGATCCTGCTTATGAAGCAAGGAACTTGAGACTGGAGTCTTCGGGGAGCTGCTGTATGGCCTTTAATGCCACAATCAGCAGAGCAATCATGCTCACTGCATTTGGCATAGAAAAGCCTAAATGTTCTAGTTTTCTGACCCTCTTAAATGATCAAAACAAATAAATGTCTTAGTTATTTGAAAGCAGATCACGAAACAAGAAATTTAGTAGAATTTAAAGCACTACGGAAATTCATTTTGACAGCTTCGTGATATTGCTAGTCATCCATAATAATGGAATATTAAAAAAGACTGACTAATGTTCTGGTTACCTTAAAACATTCTTGGTTTCATTCAACAATTAAAACAATCTCTGCATGATAGATAGGCCCTGATAACATACATAAAAAGCACATTAAGAACCTAAAGATCAAAAGCTTAAAGGGCTGCAACTCTCACCAAAGTTGTCATATCACTGGAACAAGCTTAAATGACAAAGGTTTCCTGAATTACTTCTCTAACTGTGAAATACTGTCACTATCAGTGTTAGAAAATACCTCCTACAGAAAGGACTGAAGAGGACTTGATCTTCCAACTCTTTCAAAAGGTATCTTTACTTTTTCTTAGAAATAACAACTTTCAATCATTGCACTACACAGAATCAAATCCATTTCATCTGGGAACTTGCAGGTTTAAAAAAAAAAAAAAAGAAAAAGTAATTAAAAGGAAGAGAGGAAACAAAGTTCATAAAATGGGAAAATAATCGGAACAGAAATAAATAAAATAGCAGTCTGTTTGTGGACCAGAGACAGAGGTTGTCTTATACCTCTGCAAGGTCCGAAAAGAGTACTTGGCTTGTGCTACGCCTCAAAGTATCCCAGTAGCTTCTGGGGACAAGGTCCTCTCCTTCTGTTTTAAGAACCTGCAGAAGTTTCAAGAAGCACAATTGTTTGACAAAGAACAATTAAAAAAAAACCACTTACAGACTTGTTTTCCAAGTGATTTTCAAAAGCATGGTTTGATTCTCTTGCTTCTACACAAAGAAATTTCTACCCAGTTACTTGATACTTTGCAAATGAAAGGAATACTGGTCTATTACATATGTTTATTACTCATCATTTGACGTATCACCAGACTCCACTTTCCCGAACAATGTAAATTAGAGAGAGCTTAAACTGAAAATATTTATTAAAAGTACATGTGAAAATGTCCATCTAAATCCAGTATTTTGCTGTTGTTTTTCCTAACAACTCTGTTTAAATTTTCATCTATGTACTTATGAAATTTGCTCTATCATTGGTCAAAATACAAATATCACCATATAACTGGTTATATAAAATTAATTTTATCCTTCCACCAATAAAGAAATGCAAAAACCAAGTCTAGTAAGTCCAACTTCAACCGTAATACAATTACCAAGAAAACACTGATGCATATCCGATGATTAAACTTACCTTGTTTAAATATATTTACTGGGTCATGGGAATGAACAACACCTCTTTCTTTCATGCATACAATTCTGTAATTATCGATTTTAAGTAGTCACCAAATTTGCTCTCTTACTGGAGATTCACGTTAGCCAATGGAATTAGTACTTCTGGGCATGTACATTTTATTTCCCTTACATGCAGCTCATCATAATTATCATGTTCCGGTTGGCATTTGGCTAGTAAGAACACTCATGCAAGACATGCTGAAGTAGTCTCAACACACAGCTGCAGTATGCACCAGAACATGACTTGAAAGAATTAAGCTATGCAAATGAAAATACAAAATTATTTAACCCATTAAAACATCACTGTATGCTTATAGACCTTGACACTTGATCAAATGGCTCATGCAGGATGACTTAATTTACACACATTAATTTAAAAAGTCTATAATTTCTTAATATATATTTTGTTCTTTCCATTAAAAACATACTTTATTTTATGTAAATAAGAGAGAGCAACCTTTCTCACTGGTAAGCTTGCTTGTTTCAGAATGAGTGCAACAAACATTCACTTAAAAGATGCAAGTAAAGATCCATTACATTTTACTGATACGTAATTTACTTGATGAAAAAGATAAATATAGCCATTTTTCCTATAGCATATTATTTCACCTCACTGGTGAAGACTGCATAAATTGAAAATAATTAGAGTACATACACTGTTAGTAGAAGTATGATATCCATAAAGCTGAAGACGCTGATATACAGTAAAAACGGGCCAAGCCAAGAATCACATGTCAGAAAGAAGTCAAAAGAAGAAAAAAAAAAAGACAATAGAATAGGTTAAGACAAGCAGATCTTTATTTTATACATTATTAGATTTTCTTTTTGTTTTTTTAAAATGACAGTGAAGAAAAAATGGTTCATGATCAATCTCATTTTCAAAAGAGAAGTACAAAGTTGCAGAGATTACTCTCAGTAGAAATGTTCAATTTTGCAATCTTTACTTTTTCCAGAAGCTCTTCCTTTGGGTATAAGTTTCCTTTGTTCAGAAAAGATATTGTGTGAAAGATTCAACAACTGACCCAGAGTTTTGAAAAGCTGAGAATAGGTCTCTCTGGGTGGGAGGAAAAGATCCCCTTTTATGCTCAGTAAAACTTTACCAAGTATTAATTCTTGAATTTCAAACTTCCTATCATTTCAGGGACAAAAATCTAAGATCAAGCACCTACGATCCCAAAAGGATAATGGGCACTATGAGAAGCTCTCAGATATGTCAAAAATTTTCTTATAATAAGGAGTTTTTACCATAAATATGCAAGTCACAAATGAACATGTTTTTCTCTGCTGTGGGCTTGACAGAGACTTATCCCCGATTTTCACTTGTCCAACAGTAAAATAAATTCCTTCTGCTGCTGCCATCCTCCAGACAAACCACCACAGACTTGTCTAGTTCCGACTTACCTTCTTACGCACATAAGAAATGCAGATTAGACATTATACAAGAACAAATATTTGATACACCACCAAAATCTGTTCAGATAATATAAACAAACAAAACCATTTGGCACTGGTCATAAGCAGCATTTAACAAGAAATTAAATTTTAATACAAAATCTAAATTCACTTCGAACATTTCATCAGCTATCTTAAAACTATTTCATCAGCTATCTTAAAACTATTATAACAAGCATCAGGATCAGTATCTCTACATGAGCAGCTTGAGTTAGTTAAGAGAGCAGGAGTACAGTCCAGTCTTGCCACTGAGATCTCTCACTTTTATAGACAATAACACTGGGTCATTACTATTCACTTTTTCCTAGATTTACAGACTCCAAATGGAATCCGTGCTACTGTTGTAATACGTAATGCAGTATTTAAACACCAATTTTTCCTTTCTGTAGACCGCTTATATATTTTTAATAGCTGCAGTTTAGGCTAAATATTGCTTTTTTCTATATATAAAGTTATGCATGTTCTTTTAATGATATGAATTTATTTTTAAAAAACTGAAAGTGATTAGTGAAATATATATACACAATTTCATTCTACATCAAAGAAATAAGCCAACTACCAGCTGTAGAATAGTTATTAGAATTAGAATACTTATTTTAATGTTACTTACCAGCATTGCACGCTTTTCTTCATCTCCTTTTCTTTCTCTTTTCTCATTTTTTTTCCTGAAAATTTCTTGTAGCTAAAAAACAAACCATTTTGTTCTTATTTATTTTTCAGGCTATTTCACATGCATAACAATGATTCATGTGAGGAACAATGCAAACAGTATTAAAATGTAGTTCTTTACTAAAGTATCAGTGTTTCAGTGATGCTTTATTGGTCACCTTTGTGCCTTCATGCTCCTTCTGTGACCTACACCATCACACAGAAAGGAAAAATGAAATACTTTTTTTCCACAAATTAAACCTAATAATTCTATTTGGGAGCACAATACTAAGAACATTTTATCTACTCTATCTTTACATTTTAGCCAATTCAGCCTACACAAAAAGGGGGAGTTCCAGCCTCTTTCAACATCTCTAAGCCCATCTTTTCCTGTCGGGTAATAATTAGTACCTGTGTGGCTATGTAGTTAGCTGGATCAATCTTTTTTTCATATTGTTAGTTTCGAGATCAGTTCTTACTCCTGCTGGCACAAGGGAGGGGTGGAAACACCTGGTGGGGGGTGAAACATTCCCCTTCAGCAGCAACAAAGTACTACTCAACAGTAATTTATCAAGTACCCTTTTTTTTTTTTGTCAAGCCTGTTCAAAGAATACCTTCAGGTCTTGTAAAATACCCCTTTCACAACCTTCTCTATGTCAAGAGCTTTAAACATGACTTCTGAGAAAATCTTGAATACAAGACTTAAAACATATTCTCAAGCATATTTATTTGAAATTATAAAGTCTTCAGTGCAAGAACTGGTCTGTTATTAACTTTCTCTGTAAGTATCTGCGTTATTTAGTTATTTTTATTTATAGCAACGCTTACTAATATTCCCAAACATAAAAAAAAGTGTCAGTGTTTACTCTTCACAGCAAAAGAGAACATTAGTAACTATGATACCATTTACGTTTTTACCAGCGAATTTCATGAGGTGTGAACCTCATGAGGTCCAACAAGGCCAAGTGCAAGGTCCTGCACCTGGGCTGTGGCAACCCCCAGTACGAATGCAGGCCGTAGGATGAAGGGATAGAGAGCCACCCTGCAAGAGAAGGACTTGAGGGTACTGGCAGATGAACCGCTGGACACAAGCCAGCGATGTGCACTCGCATCCCAGAAAGCCACTCGCACCCTGGGCTGCATCAGTAGACGTGTGGCCAGCAGGCTGAGGGAGGTGATTCTGCCCCTCGGCTCTGCTGAGATCCCCCCTGGAGCGCTGGGTCCAGCTGTAGAGTCCTCAGCACAGGAAAGACATGGACCTGTCGGAGCAGGTCCAGAGGCCACAAAAATGGTCAGACGAGTGGAACATCTCTCCTGCGAAGAAAGGCTGAGAGAGTTGGGGTTGTTCAGCCTGGAGAAGAGAAGGCTCTGGGGCCTTTCAATACTCCAAGAGGGCCTACAGGAACGATGGGGACAGACTTTTCACCAGGGTCTGTAGTGACAGGACAAGGAGTAATGTTTTGAAACTAAAAGAAGGTAAATTTAGACTAGATATAAGGAAGAATTTTTTTTACAATGAGGGTGGCGAAACACTAGAACAGGTTGCCTGGAGATGTGCTAAATGCCCCATCCCTTGAAAGATTCAAGATCAGGTTGGACAGGGCTCTGAGCAACCTGATCTAGCTGAAGATGTCCCTCTCTACTGCAGTGGGGTTGGACTAGATGACCTTTAAAGATGCCTTCCAACCCAGAACATTCTAGGATTCTATGAACTTCAGCTTTTGAAAAAATTGCACATGAAAATATTGTACTCTGACTTGTAGCATTTGCTAATCTCAAAGTGGGCTGGAAAAAGAATAAACACTGTGGCTGACAAATCTGGCATTTTTAGAACCAAACATCATGGGATACAGACCCAATCGTGGCAGTCATTACAAAGATGTGATTTTACCTACTAAAAGTCTGATAAAAACCTGATACTGTAATGACAAGCACAGAGCTCCTCAGGGGTTGCAATGTGAAAGATAACGTGTGTGTGATAAATTTTGCAAGTAAATTTTCCAAATTTAATTTCAGAATACCGTACTTCAGGGAAGGCAGATGACTAAGACAAAGGGATCAGCAAGCTCTATTGCAAGGGTATGACAACACTGAAATAAATGAATAGCGTTCAGCAACTAAGTATCAGACTTATTTATAAATAATGTTTTATGTATTTCCCAAATAAAAGACTATGTTTTAGAATTGCCTATAAGGCAAATACAGATCAGAATATTGCATGCATCACTATGCCTATTTTTGAGTGTAGGATCAATTTACAGATCTCAGTATGTTTTTTTCCTTATTTTTGCAAATCTATATGCACAAACATATTACTGTTAACTTACTGTTAACAAGAAAAAAGTTATGATAGGGCATTTAGCTGTATGGCCTAAAGCACTTCACAGTTTGCAACCCAAGAAAGAGAAAAGGTTAACAAAGAGAGAGAAAAATACCTTGTGAAAAGTGAAATGACAAGCCATCAGGTAGGAGAGAAGAGTGGCAGTAATTGAGAAAACAAACAAACAAACAAACAAAATCAGAAAAAAAGAATGTATCCCTGAATGTATTTCCCCTGCCACAGAGCAAAGGGAGTAGGATTCTGTTGCATTCATCATTAAAGCACTTGCTAAACTTCTGGAAATGGATCTTTTGTTCAGAAGGGGTGCTATAGGACACCAGCGGGTAGGAGAGTGAATGCAAAAAGGATCTAGGAGTACTTTCATAGGAACATTGTTTTAAACAGGATAATGAGATTGACTGCTGAAAGCAGCAAAAACAAGATCTCCTGTAACAAGGTAACACAATCCTTCTATTCCCTCACCCCTATGACATAAGCAAAGAGGAAAGCATAAACACCATTAGTGTTTAGGAATTAGTTTACACAACCAGTAAAGCTGTTACCAGAGGAATTAAGTATTTTTTCAAGTTTTTACTACGCGTACTCTTCAAGAATCACATACCGTGATCCCTACACCAATCTCTCTAAAGTCCCCTTATTTGCAAAACTGAATAGTACTAATTATAATTCCAGTTTTATGATAGCTAACTGTAATAAATGCAGATGTATTCTGCAAATGCGGGATATAATTCAAATAGCAACGCTTACAGTCTCCTGCTTCCAGGCACAAAGGAGATGACCCATACACAAGCACGGTGAGTACAGATGCCAAACATATGTTCTGGGGCCAGCTCTATCACAGATGCAGCATCACAGAATCAGCTTTTATTTTCATATTCATTTTTATTTACACAGACATTGTCTATCCACCTACCTACCTATTTTAGTCTTTCTCAATTCTTATCTAACATTCTTACAGGTTTTGATCTAATTGCTGAAGGATCACTGATGCAGGCTTCATCTATACAAATTTGTTAAATACAGTAACAGGTGGAGAACAATATATCTAATGTGTGAAAATTCTCCTTTCTTTCTTCTAGCCACCAAGTCTAGTAGTAGAAAAAGAATCAGGGACCATGAGAGGGAACAGAAAAAATGCAGAATGTGAAGAGGACTATAAAAGCATAGCTAGAAAGAAAGATGCCATTTCCACACAGTTAAATGTTGCACTTGCTTCCCGCCTTACATACTTGATTCCTTTTTCAGCATCAGTTCCTGAAAAGACAAAGTGTCCTGCTTCAATTTCCTCTTACTTAGCTGCTGTAGTAGAAAACTTCTTTTTTTTAAAATTTTGTCAGTCTATTCCACCACATTCTGTTTGACTGAATCATGATATTTTTTTTTTTCTTCTTCCTCCGTTTTTAATTTGGTCAATTACTTCAATGCTTGCTGGCTTTTTTCCTCAACTGGAGGAGATGGCTACTAGGAATTAGCAAATATAAGGATGTGCACACTAATACAACAAATGGACAGCACCCCACAACCTCCACATGGACAGTTTCCAAAATAAATGAGACCTGTTCTGCATAAGCTATGCCACGAAAGAACAAGTCCTCAGCTCTCACTCCCTTGAAAAGTAGAACTGTGGGAAGTTCAGTGTATTGAGGACAGTTCCACAAACGTTTCTGTTTTCCATAGGTTAGCACAGCTTACCTCAAATCAAGCCTTATAATTTGACTTAAAAACAATTAAGAAACAGCATACAGGGTATTAGGGTGTCTTCACTTTAAATAAATCATGGTCTGACACTTAAATCCATTCCATGTGTCAGTTTCATGCTTTTAACTTTGTTTCATCCTCTTAGGTAAGGGAGTAGGCTTCTCTCAAACGTATTTATTTATAAACTTAAATACACAAAAATGTATGAGGACAAGAATTGATCTCTTCTGCAAATATATATTTTTACAAACACCTGACTCAATTCTTATAAATATTTTTTTATTCTATTAATCACCTGCACTTTTTCAGTAGAAAACAAAGGCCTTGTGCAATCTTCAGAAAGCTTGTCTAAACCACTAACTACAAAATTTAAAATGTTAATTTCTAGAGAAATGTCAAAAACTATGTCTGCTGCATATGGATATTACTAATTTAGAAAACTCTGTAAAGCCATGTAAAGTCATGTAGTCACTGTAAAATCAGAAGTCCTAACGCTGAGTGGGCAATCTTCTGCCTTTCATGATTTAAAAAAAAAGTGAGTTTTTTAATTCATCACTGCTATTAATTTAGAATAGCATTACTTATTCCTCCCATTTCTTTTAAAATCAGAAAACAAATTAAATTCAACATAAATCTGAAATATCTCTCTTATTCCAAGGCTTTTTAATTTTTCACTTGCCAGCGTGAACATCATTCTCCTATACCTGGTGGATCTTATCACCTGAAAACTTACTAAGTATTTCAATTTTAAGATGCAGTTACCAGGCTTATCATGATCAAAATCAAACCATAGTGGATCCTGTAAGATTATTTTAAGATTTTTCTCTCAAGTCGCAAATTCTTCTTAATGCACAAATCTCAATGACATGTGAAATATATTATTTTTTCTTTTGAAGTCTAGGCCTTTTAGAACTGTCTAAATTTCCAACCAGAAGAAAATCAAATTCTCTGCTTAAATAATTAGTAAGAAGCATTTACAGAACTACTTTAATGAAGCAATAAACTGAGTAAAGCTCTAGCTTGAAAAATGCTGTAATTCAGAGTTGAAATGTAACAAAACCTTGGATGCAACAAAACTACTGCCAAGGTCTTGCCAACTGTTCCAAAGCATGTGAAAATCAGTAGTTCAAAGACAATTGTGCTGTCAAGAATATTCTCCTTAAGAAGAAATAATTGAAACTCAGCTTAGCAAATTGCTTCAGCATATGGATTTACTGGGCTAAACATATGTATAGTATGTTTCATTATAGATCTTGTCCAAAACAGATCTTAGTGTCACATTATGTTAGCCAACATTTTCAGGTCACCTGGGATCATAAACAGAATGAAATAACAAGGGAAATGGTCTGCCAGGAGAAGATTCTTTTGCAAGTTTGCTATCATCACGGATATTAAATAATTCTGCTGACCATTGATAGAGCAATTATTACTTTAATAGCCTAATTACCTGTGAATATAGTACAAACTGAAAAGATCCAGAATAAAAAACTGGAATTAAGCTTCAAAGATCATTATATACAACACACCCATGCAGATTTATAAGGAGCTACTATCTATAATTTACAATATGTTACATTTATTATTTATGTTAAGGCAAGTAAACAACTACATTCAGTGAAGAACATCTCATGTTCATTATCATAACTCCAACAAAAAGAATTAATTTCAAGATTACATCTAAATATTCAAAGACTGAAAATATACATACCACTAAGAATTCCTTTTTGTCTACCATCTCGTTGCCATCAGTATCAAACATGTTGAAAGCGATTCTAAAACCTGCATGTGGCTCTGCAAAAAACCCCACCCAATAGCCATTCAATTATTTATTTGCTTTGAAAAAAAAAAGGCAAATATAGAACTCTTAAGAAATTATTTGGTTTATAAAAGCCATATCCTCAACTAATTTAAATTAGTACTTTTGCATACATTGTAAATGCAAACTAACATCTGTAAAGCAGTATTATCCATGTTATGGATGCTTACAAATTCATAGATTAGGGAAAATAGACAGTTGTAATAGAACATGAACTATCCAAGAAAAATATCTCACAGCAATGGATGGCTGGGTAGTAAAGAGCATTAGTTCATTTTATGTTAGTCCATTTTATGTTACAAAACACAAATTTGTAGAAAATAAATTTTCTATAAAAACAGTGTTCTAACCCACACTTTTAAAAGTTTTGCAAAAAAGGTAGAGGACACAACTTCTGATCAAAAATGATGTGTTGAAAAAGACACAGAGATTTCTTGTTATATGCTTAAGAGCTTTATTTCTGAAACATGGGAGGCTTTGAAGGTAACTGTAAGTGAAGCCTTTAGGCAACATTTTGGATGAATTATGGCCAAAAGTTAGTCCAGATAACAAAGAAATAATGGAAGAATATCCATCAATCCAGCAGTTAGGAACTCTAAGGGTTCAGGGTCAAGTTCCTGCTTTGATTCATAAAAACAATTCAGATCATGTCTGAAAAAACCCTAATGAATCCAATACACGTTTTAATTACAAAGTACAATATTTCTTCCCAAAAAACACCCCTTAAAATAACAGAATAAAGTTTGCATCAGGCTTAATTTACTCTAAGTTATTCTACTTTCATTTTATGGATAATAGAAGAATAAGTACTCAATTTCATTAGTGCTTTCTAACATAAATAAGCATTTACTTCAATTTCACAGATTTTGTATTTTATCATTTCCTCACTGATGTCATCCCATTAAGCAGAATAGGTGAAACACACCATAATCATGTATATCTTTCTCTTCTCCCTGTATTACGTTTCCTTTGTAAACTTCAGTAAATAAAACTACAAATTTTGTAGAAATTTCAAAGAAGAAAATAAATTTAAGTTCTGAACTGGCATTTAGCTCAAGTGTGTGGCTCAACAGTCTCAACAGTATGGAAACGGTGTTCTAAATAATAAAGTACTTAACATTCCAGTAGGACAGGAAAGGTTCAAATGGACATAAAATGATACATTTTTTCCCACACTGGGATTTTTCCCTGCAGGGGTGGGGTTAAAAAAAAAGTATTGTAACATACAGGAATACATTCAGGGTTTAGAAATCTCTAAGCAAGTTTCTATTTTTTTCTCCAAAAAAAATACTTACTTGTTAAAATACATAAGAGGAATAAATATTCTGTGTAAGATATCACACCTGAAGAAAAAAAAAAAGTTAAGCCATGTTAGTTTTACCTTGTCTTCACATCCTAAACTTGAAAATATTAAGTCTATGTATAAGGAGAATTTTTGTACATGTCCATATTCATACTTGCCAGCTTGTAACTGTATTCAACCTGCTCAATGAGTTATTTGTGTAAATTACTGATCTATGAGGTTTGGTTTTGGTTTTCATTATTTTAGGGGAGGAATATATTAAATACGGCAAAAAAAACAACTACAGTCAGTGGAAGCTGACTAGATTCTTAGGAGTTAATACAAATGATTTATTTGATTTTCTTTCTGAAAACCCCACCAATAATTCATGACAACACTCTAACAATATGAGAACATTTACTCTGACAACATTATCAGTGCTCCCTCCCAATACATACTGTTTGAATACAATGCTTGAATTTAATACGTACTTAAAGGTGTATGTCCTACATTATTTGAAAACTTGGCCTACTATTACTTATGAAAGCACAGATTTGGGCTTTTGAGTTGTCTTTATAGGTATATTTTTGTTATCATCACCTGAAATCTATATTAAAACTCTTATTAAATGTGTAAATTTTGCTAAATATTTTTAAAGTCTGACAGAGATATTTGTACTATCTTTTATATACTCAGAATCCTGGAATAGACCTCCAAGATCATCAAGGACACGACCACTAAACCATGTTCCAAAGAGCCACGTCTACACATTTTTTGAACATCTCCAGAGATGGTGACTTCACCACTTCCCTGGGCAGCCTGTTCCAATGCTTCAGCACTCTTTCAGCAAAGCTCTTCTTAATATCCAACCTAAATCTCCGCTGGCACACCTTAGGCCCCTCATCCTATCATTAGTTACTTGTGAGAAGAGACCAGCACTCACCTCGCTACAACCTCCTTTCAGGCAGTTGTAGAGAGCAATGAGGTTTCCCGTCAGCCTCTTCTCCAGACTAAACAATCCTAGTGCCCTCAATCGCTCCTCCTAAGACATGCTCTGCAGACCCCGCATCAGCTTCGTTGCCCTTCTCTGGATCTGCTCCATCATCTCAATGTCTCTCTTGGACTGTGTCACCCAAAACTGCACACAGTACTCAAGCTGGGGCCTCACCAGTGCTGAGTACAGGGGCACAGTCACTTCCCTACTCCTGCTGGCCACACTCCTTTTGATGCAGCCCAGGATGCTGTTGGCCTCTTGGCCACCTGGGCATACTGCTGGCTCACGTTCAGCTGGCTACCTGGGGCAGCACCCCCAGAGAAGTTTCCTGCTGGGCAGC